>NC_072731.1:268628450-268774364 GCF_026930045.1 Uloborus diversus
AAATACTTTTGGTTATATAGTGTACCAACGAAGCAAAGAAAAACTTCAAAACAATTTCTTTTCTCGCTAAAATTTTGCCCCTTAAAGTGGATCGCCCCTCCACCCCTAAACCTGCTAAAAAACATCTCACCCATTGTAAAGAAATTCCTCTGTTTGGAACCAGCGCATCGGCGCGCTCACGCTCTGAAAATGCCAGATACTCAGTTGTCAACTCCCCCTTCTTTCTCCTTAAGGTGGAACCCAAATTGAAAGCTCACTGATCTCGGCCCTGTTCCGTGTAAAGCCCCTATAACCTATAGGGGCCTTAGTTCCGTGGGGTTTTGAATCCATTTATCTATTTAAATACACGTTATCTAGATTTTTTCCATTGAAGCTTCGTTTTGTGTGGTTTGCTGAACACCTTCTCAATTTCGAGCTGCCTGCTCAATTTCGCAGCAGTATCTTCGCACTTCAGAAAAATAATTTCGCAATAAGGCCTTCAATATTTGCTTCAGAAATTACATATTAAATTTCCTCATAAAAAAAATCATAGTTCATGTTTGGAAGCAAGAAAAATTTAATTTTGTTCAGTACTACGCTACAAATGTTTATTCCTATTCAATTGTTTGCTTAGCAATTTTTTAGTTCAGTCTTACTGAAAATCAGTATCATATGAGTATAGATGAAAGAGGGACCTATGGGGAATTTTTTCCTCGTTTCTTTTTTCTTTTTTTTTTTTTTTTCAAAGAACGTTATGAATATCTCAGGGCAAAAGTGTTCGAATGACAGAATAATTTTCTTTGTGTGATGAACTTTTTGAGATTTTCAAAAAAAAAAAAAAAAAAAATCCATTCACTTTATGGTGTTTGAACAAAAAAGGCTTCAATTATTCAAATGTACTCCTATAGTTGGCAAATATCATCAAGACTGAGGCACTTACAAACAAGATTTAAAAAAAAAGAAAAAAAAAAAAACAGGACAATCATCATATTTCAAGGAATAACACTTTAATATGAGACATATACGTATTATCCGATTACAATGAAGAGTTTGTGACCTATACCAGAGCTGTGGAGTCGGAGTCGGGCTTATTTTGGCTAAAGGATTCGGAGTCGGAGTCATTCGAACACAGACCTACTCTGACTTCGGGCTTCTTTTTTTTTTCATTAATATTTACTGACTTTCCTTGCATTTTTTTAAAAAACTGACTACCAATTAGCTTGATTACCAGTGTAAAGACCTACTAATAACAAAATAACTGTCATTGGAAACCAACAAGCTTGATTGTTTATCAAACTTTCTGTAATAGCTATTTACGCCGTCCCCTACTTTGCTTGTTTTTGTACTCTCTTTAACTAATAGCAACTGTCACCAAACGGTTTTGTTGCCTAACATTTTCTAAGTTTTCACTTCAAATAAAAATAATAACACATTTTTTTCTTCGATCTCAGCTATAAAATGGTAAAAGGAATGTATGCCTTGAGCAAGTCGGCGCCGGTAGCTTGGGAAGAAACTTCTGAGGGTGTTCGGTAAATTCAAATAAGTGTTGGTGCTGCGAATCCAAAAAGTCCGATAAAATATGTTTGTTTTTCTTTTTTAAATATAAAGATTATATCTATAAGCTTGGTTCTCACTCGCTAACTGCACTTAATCCTAAAATCTTTAGATTAAGGTTAATTCTAAAGCAGCCAATAAAATTAAAATTAAAAATTGAGCGAAGAAGAAATATAGGTATGGTAAATGCTATTCGCGCGCGCACAAATTTGTTTACCGCCGTATTTTGGGTAAAATTTGCTCCAGATGTACATGCACCCGGCCTCTCTCCACAATCAAGTACCGTATTTTAGTAGAAATTTTATAGATGAAACATAGTGTTAGATTCATTCAGTAAATTTTTCAGAGCCACAGTGCTTTTGTTTTCCATAAAGCCTGAGGCTGGCCGCCTCTTCTCGTAAACAGTTTTTTTGGATTCCCGGAAAAGCTTTGTTCCCACAAGTTATAGCTTTCAAAAATTGAAAGCTCCGGATTTGATCAAAATCTATTTGTTAAGCATTAAATGGGAGCAAATTAATTCTTTTCATCTTTTAAAGAAATGGGATTTTTAAGCAATCGCACTTTTAAAATCCATAACCTATTAGAAAATTCGATTTTAATATCGATTTTCTAGCGTTGCATGCTTCTTAGATTGACACCGAAATACAACGAGAAAATTATACATTATACTACATATTTCAATCTTTGTTAAGGGTTTTTCCCCCCTTCCTATGAGGGAAGGAGGGGGGAATTGAAAATAAATAAAAGAATAATAATAAAAAGTGCCGGAGTCGAAGTTCGACGCTTCAAAATCTAGGAGTCGGAGTCGAACATTTTCCTTCCGACTCCACAGCCCTGATCTGTACTTTATCAATTTAAATTAGTGTCAAATACAAAATACTCCTTTATGAAATACATAACAATGCTCAAATTCAAATTTTAAACTTTCGTAGTTCGTTCCAATCCCTGAACACAAGAAAAAAAAATAAATAAATAAAAAACTACAAGACTGCACAGCCCAAGAAATCTTTTAAGATTATTTTTATTATGTATATCTTTTTGCTTTTATTCCTCCTACGGGCCATTAATGTTATTAAATAATTTTAAACTTGATTTTTTTGTTAAATGAAAATTTTCGTTCTTTTTTATTTCCTATAGGCAGGTCTCGATTAGCCCTTAAAATTAGGGAAATCTCGGTCTCATTTCGAGGCCCCCACTTTTTATTTGGGGAAATTGTTCTAAAAGTGTCATGCACATTGATACAATACTTTGTAGTGTTTACTTTACAAAAGTGATCCAGCAGAATTCAATAAAGTTTATACCACATTCCCGACGAATTGAAATTTCGTACGTTACACATGTTGTACTGCAATGTTCGACGAATAACGTAGAAAAACGTTTATATCAAATTTAACACTTCAGATAAAAATTAAGTGACATAAATATGCATTATAGTAGAAAATTTAACTTGTGACCACGTTTTATTAAATGTGTCCTCAGCTTTTATTAATATTCATTTCTTCCAAATACTTATTTTTAGCATGCGGCAATGTTAGCAATCTCTTTAAAAATGCTTTTAAAAGCAGAAACTGTAATTGTTAATCATGTTTTTTCAGTTAGTTTCTGGCCCCCTAAAAATTCTGAGGGAAAGCTCAAGTTTTCTAAATTTTTTGGGGGTAATCTGGCCTCCATGTAGCTGTTTTATAGTACAAATTCTTGACTAAATATGTAGTAACAAGAAATAAAAAAATACTTAACTAATTTCTGAATTGACTGTAGAAAAATAACAATAAATTATTGCAATTTTTTTTCGAAAACTTATAATAACTTAACTTTCATATTTTGAACTAGTGGTACCCGCATGGCTTTGCCCGTAATAGAAAATTAAAAGGTCTTTTGGTTCGCCTGGATATTTACAAATAATGTATGGCGAATTTTCTTGCCAATTGGCTTGTACCCATGTTACGGTTCCACGTTATGGTAATTTCGTAATTTTCTCGTTCATCTTATGATAATTTTGTTCTTAAAATTGGAATAAAAAAGAACCACATTGAATTTTCGAAAAAACGCTTCAAGGTGCACAGCCCCAGGCTACAAACTAACTTTGTGCCAAATTTCATGAAAATCGGCCTAGCGGCCTAGGCGCTACGCGCGTCACAGAGATCCTGACAGACAGAAAGATCCGGACAGAGAGACTTTCAGCTTTATTATTAGTAAAGAAAAGATATTGGAACTGCTCGCATGAGTGGCTTTTGTTATATTTACAATTTCTCCATCTTCTACTTTAGGACTAACTTGCAACAGTAAAGAATTTTTAATTTAGTTTAAAAAAAAAATAAATATATAGTCATAAATTTACGTAAATGTTCATCAGTGGCAGTAGTGTGGCGACCGCAATGGGGGTGTTGATGGGGTCCCTTACCCCTATTTTTAGACCACCTCAATGATCTAAGCCCCTATCCCCCTCGATTCGTTTTTCTTGTCTGCAAACGTATTTATATAGTTGTTATCTCACTGCGTGCACTGTTAAAACCTCGTAACTACGAAGTCAAAAATGCTTTAATATCTTGTATTTCATAATTCCGCCACTAAAAAGGATCTCAAAATTTTCTCTAGAAAGTGCCGCTTTCTTGAGAAATTCTGCAGAAATCTGAAGATATTTTTAAGATTTTGTTTTGCCTCAAAAATATCTCAAGAATTTTTTGAAACATTTTAGAGTCATTCACAGCTTGCTAAATTTGTCTCAAGAATTTCTGCACAAATTTAAAAACAATTTGACGCTAAAGTAAAATCTGAAAAAAATCTGCAGATACCATTAACATCGAACGAACAATGATTTTTGCGATTTTCTTTTTCGAAGGTTTAAAGTTTTTTTTTTTTTCGATTATTCATTTTATAAATGTTGTGCGAAGGTACTTTGACGCTGAAGAATTCACAGAGAGGGATTCTTCTCATTCCTATGGTGAGGGGGGGGGGGGATCCCACCTCCCGAATTGGGAAAGGTTTTTCTTATTCAAATTTAGTTTTCGTTGGATCTTAAGAAGTAATTTTGGCACCAAGGTCCTTTGATCAGAGGAGCTCATATTGGTGTTTTTGCTCCCTGTAGGGGGTCGACCTCCCTTTAGGGGGGGGTCTTATAAAAATTCATTTTACATCGGATCTTTGCTAAATTTGAACAGAGGTCCTTCAATGCTCAGAAAATTACGCAAAGGGAATCTCGACTTGTGTGGGCGGGGGGGGGGGCGACCCCCCTTATTGGTATGTGTTCTTTATACAATATCTGTTTTCGTCGGAACTTTTTTCCCAAAGTTGGCACAGAGATCCTTTGATTAGGAACTCGCATAGGTGGGTTTTCGCCCATTTGTGGGGGGCGGGGAAGTCACCCCCATGGAGATTTTTTTATACTAATCCACAGTTTACATCGGATCATTGCTAAATATGACACAGGCTCTTAATGCTCAGGAGTTTACATGAGGGGTTTTCGCCCCTTTGGGGGGGGGGGGTCCCTCCAGGGCGTTTCGTCAGAAAATCTGTGAAACGGAATGTTTATGCCCTTTTTTTTATAATGGCTGAAAATTTGAGATTCTAAAAAAAAAGTAAGCAATGCAAAGTTATATAAATTTAAATTTTTAGTCATAAAATTGCCCTCTGAGAATTTTTACACTTTTTTTTTCTTTTATTAAATGTTGATGTCGAATAGAGTTTTTGATGTTAAAGAAATTATTTTGAACAATAAGTGTCCTTTAGATTTTAAGAATATAATCTGTGATAGTACAATGCTATTGTTATGTTTTTGAATATTAAAACTAGAAATTTGCAAATTCCTTTTTACTTTATCAAGTATTTATTTAAATTATTTTTTTTATAACTAATATCATGATTTTGATTTTTACTTTTTGAATTAAAATTATACTAACTGAACACATATTTCTACATTTTTATTCATAAAAACAAGATACGATTGATAATAAAAGAACTAATCTATAAAAGAAACTAACTTTTGATTGCGCAATAGTTTTCCTGTCCTATTGCAAAATCTAAGCAATTCACGACAATGAAAATTAATACAACACTAGTTCATATTCTGATAGTTTGTCCACAAATGCTGTTTTTTTTTTTTTTTTTTTTTCATTTTTAATTCGTTGTAGATTTTAAAGATTTAATGATTTATGAATCACGTTTTTTCTTTTTTTTTTTTTTTTTTTTTTTTTGCCCCAAACTAATCAGTTTCGGACGAAGTGAAGAGAACTGGCTTCCAGCTTTACCGGCGATTGTTTACGTGTTTGTATGCCCTTCCATGCTTTCGCTCATTCGATTTTTCTTTTCGCTATTATTATAATTCTAATCTTTATTTTGTCTTTAAACTGTTTTTGCTCATATTTATTGAGCTAAGAGTTTTTTTTCTACACGGTTTTCGTTGTCATGTGATGTTTTTACTACCGTATATCGCCAAATCGCTGGGCTGGTTACGTGCAACAGGTGCTTAATTTGCTAGTTAATTCTTTAGATATTTTAATTGTCAGCTTTTTTCTTTGTTTTTGTTAAATGCAACTTGAGTCTTTGATGTCCCTACTGTGCTTTTTTTTTCATATCAATGTGACAAAAAAAAATCACACTTTCTCTCACGTGCAGCTTTTATTGCATGTTTTGGTAGTTGTTGAAACGTTGTTAGCTTTATTTGATATGTTCGGATTTTTTCTTTTTACTTTTATTATGATTATTTTTATTTATTGCGTTATTTGCACGAAATTGAAACTACAGTTGAATGTGAGTAACTTAATGCATAGAAGTATCCTAAAGAAAAACAAATTTCTCATAATAAGACTCAAATATCAAATGTATAGATAGAAATAAATTGAGCAAATGTGCCAGTAGAAATAAGCATGGGAAGATAGACGCATAATACTGGACTATATAATGAAAAATTTAAATGAAAACTTGAATGTACAGTAAAATCTCTGTAATGCGGACACTAGCGGGACAAATTTTTTTTTGTCCGCAATATAGAGGTGTCCGCAGGACAGGGGTTTAATAATGTTATTTGCATTGGAACTGGGGAATTAAAAATTGTCCGCATAAGACGGGTGTCCGCCTTTGAGGGGTGTCCGTTAGGAGGGGTTTCACTGTAATAAGAAAATGTCTAATTGATAAGTAACCCGAACTTAAGAACAAAATGGAGAATGAGCGAAAGCGTGCAAGGCAGACGTATTACATGATAGCTGACACATTTATTATCAGGTCAGTAGTACCCCTTGCTAGAAACCTGCTGCATACGTCTTTCATTTTTTGTCAATAAGTATTCAAAAAAAAGCTTAAAATCAATTTTTTGTCCTGTCCTGGATCCCATTGCCGAGGTAGCATCTATTTTCTTCCCCCGCGACAGTTGTTAAACTTTTCGAGATTGCCCCAATTTTTTTAACTTATTCCCCGCAGGTACAGATCGAGAAGGAGGGGGATATTGATTTCAGATATTTACCCTTTCATAAATTTGCGAACCTCCGCCTTGTAACATCATGGAAGATCGTCTCAGATAAATTTTTAACTTCCATTTCTAAAAACTTACGTAATAATTTAATCCCTGCCCCCACCCCTTACCTTAGTGTCTTCAAAGGCAGGCCGAATTAACATACCTGCCATGTGGGGAAGGGGGGGGGGCAGCTAAAAATAATCTTCAGAAAATCTGCAGAAAAAAATTTTTTTTGAAGTATTTTTCAAGATTTCTGCAGATTTTTAGACGACAAGCAAAATCTGCTTTTTGTCTTCAAAATAATTTGCAGAAAATCCACACAAAAAAGTTTTCTTTTTAGTCTGCTTTTAATATTCTGCAGATTTTTTAAAGGTAAAAAAAATCTGCAAATTTTCTTCAATTAGATCTACAGAAAATCTACACAAAAAATTCTCTTACTTCTTATTTTATGGGGCTTATTCTTCTTATTTTATGGGCACCAAAAAGAAATCTGTATTTCAATTCAAATTATTTCTTTAAAGTTTTATTACAGTATAAAAGTTTTTCACACTTTAAATTTTTTTATATTTTTTTTTTCAGTTTTAAGAAAATTAAACACATTGCTTTGCTTTTCCAATTTAAATCAGTGATAAAAAACTTAAAACTTTTTCCCCAAGAACTTTGATTTATATTTTGATAACTTAAATTGAAATTTAAAAGCATTTCAACACGTTTGAAACATTTACCAAATAAAAAATGTCGGTTTATTGTATTATACAAATAATGTGACATGAAAATCAATTTTAATATAAGTGCATGATTCAAATCAAATAAAAGTGAAATTACAATACATCATTTTTTTTTTGAAAACAAAACGATATTGAATAACGCAAGTTATTACATGGTTTGAAAGGGATTTCAAAAATGTCATTTTCAAGAAGGATACGGATTAGAACAGAGTCAAATTTGTCTCACTTGGAGAAAAATCAGGAAATTGAAATTAAATGAGAACAAATATGACTTGAAATAATGTTCTCGAACGGCGCGCCGTTCGAGTACAAACGCACCGAACGCCAAGCCTCTTACCGTCCACGGAGGCCTCGGTCCGTCCCGCAATATTCGGGTGCCACAAGCACAAGGCTACAAGAGTAGATTACCCCTTGACCAGGTGACGCGTATTGTTTTTTTGCTCCGTCACGGAAACAAATAATTAGGGAAATTTCAAGTTTCATCATTGGAAATCCATGAAAAAATATTGGATTCATGCCTCGGTTCACAAAAAGGTAAGACACTTTAAAATTCAACAATTATTATTTGATTAAATTAACTTTTATTTAATAAGTGCATAGTATATTAGGGTTAGTTTGAAATGTTATGCCTAATCGGAGGTTTTTAATTTTTGAAATTTTTTCTTTTTCACCGATTGACTTAAAATTTTGAGCGAAAATTTACGTTGTCAATATCTATTAATAAAAAAAAAATGTGTTACGATGTCTCAATAATAACCAGCCTAATTAACTTAATTACTTTCCATCACGTGGTCGATTTGGAGGAATTTTTCGAAATTTTTAATTTTTACAAATTGTTCTATTTATTATTTCGTCTTGAAACTTTATACTAATATTACAATCATAGCGATGTATTTTTGTGACAAATTTGGTTTAATTATTTCAATTTGCATAAGCTTCAATTCAATAAAATTTAAAATTTCATTTTGGATGCGTAGTTCAAGTTTTAATTATATGTTTTGTTAAAGGAACATGAAACACCACTCTGCAGTGAATTTACTCATTTTTATTAAAGAAATGTCGAAACTTAAAATTTAAAATGTTTTCGGATTTTTATTGCATTAATTTCATTTGTTATTAATTGTTATCTACTATTTTGAATTTGCTGGGTACATTTTTCGCAGTTTATCTACAGATTTTCTGCAGAATATTTAAGTTTATTTGAAACATGCTTTCTTCACAAAATCTGCAGAAAAAAATCCGCAGAAAAAATCTGCATAAAATTTGAGCATATTTGGAACACGCTTTCTGCAAAAAATCTACAGATAAAATCTGCAGATTTTCTTTAGAAAGCATGTTCCAAATATGCTTAAATTTTCTGCAGATTTTTTTAAAAGAATTTCTGCAGATTTTTTTTAGCTGGGCGGGGCACGCCTTTTAAAGGGCAGTGGCCATTAGTGTCGTAGAATATTCTGGTGGACAGTTAGGGAGCCCAAAAGTTACAGATCCAGGCATGATAAAAGGTGTCCTATACAGTCGACTTTCGATAACACGAAGCCTTACAACTAGAATATTTCTTTATCTCGAAGTTTTCACTCAGTCCTAAAATAATTTAGTTTTTTCAATACAAAGTTCTCTATATTTCAAATAAACTCTTTTTGACTTGGAAAGTTCTACAAAAGCTTTGTTTTGTCTAACGCGTTAAAATGCATTTAAAATTAGGAAAAAAAAGATTTTCTTATCAGCTTGTGTGAGGGGGATAATTATTTTATATTAGTGCTCCTAAATGCGCACAGTGCTGTGAAATTACTACATTTCAAGATTTTGCGTAATTGCGGCAAGTACCGTGTGCAAAACATACCCTAATGTTGACTAAACGGCGGCGGAGTTTGGAAATGCCAGGTTTTCAGGAATGGGATTTAGCAACAGGTTTGCAAGCGAGTATTTTCACCCTACCCTATGTAATTCAGAGATGCTGCCAAGTTATCCAGTTCTGAGACTCGACTGTATCTCTTTTACATATGAATGCTTCTACTTTAGTGCATTTACTCGGTAACATTTCATTGCAATTTTTCATATTAATCTAAAAAAATGTTTTGTCCAGATTAGTACCAAAACCAGAGACTACAAAATCAGAAGGGATTATCATAATTCATTATATCTTTCATTATATCTTTTTATGTACTCTTTTTCAATACACGAAAAGAGCTATGTTCAAAATTTTCACATTAGCCAAGAACTTATTATTCACATAATAAGAAAAAAAACCTCAGGTATCACGCTTAAAATCCAAAATAATCTGCACGAATGAAAAACAAGATGCAGTTGGTTGATGAAAATGTGTGACAATTCCATTAGCTTTTCTTCCAATTATATGTCCAGAAGAGCAAAAGGGTTTTTTTTCATTAATTTACCTATTTTAAAGATAATGCGTTATGGATATTAGTTAACAATTATCAGGCAATGCACATATCTACAGCAAGTAGTGCGCACAACGTGTCCCTCAGTAATATCTATGCATATTCCTTACGGAGTCTAGATTTAATGAAAATACACTTTACCACTTGCCTGTTTGGAACATTTAAAAGTGTTGATTGAAAATTGGAAGCTCGGGGAATTCTCATCTAAAATTTTTCAAAAGTGCAAAAATGTAGGTTACACAATATTGGGAATGCTTCAAATGTTTGTGGTTTATAATAAAATTTTGGTGATCATAGTTGGTAAGTTAATTTAATTGTTATTTTTATTCTGATTATTTATTTATTTTATAAGTTGATTCTTAACTTAAATTAGTAATTAACAAATTATTAATAGTCACACATTAAAAAAAAACTGCTAGCTTTTAAAAGAATTAAATCTTAGCTTTTTTTTATTTTAAAAATAATATATTTTTAAAAGTAAATTTCAAAGAAAGAAAGAAAAAAGTAAATAAAACCAGTTTTGCTGGTTGTTATATAGCCTTTAGTTAGAAGATTCCTTCGTTTTGAGAAATCAGTATTTTTAGGGATTGTGAAATTGTGTATCATATCAGATGTTTCAAAGAAAAAATAATAAATTTGCTTTCATAAAATTCCTACCTGTTTAGAATTTTTGTATGATCTGTTGAAAACCGGAAGATGTTCTTGAAAATTTCATATTTATAAATGTATCCCCTTGGTTGCAAATCATTAAATTTCAACTATAATTATGTCATGTATATCAGTACGTTAACTGTTTTTTAGTTACAATGTAGCCCAGCACATAGCATTTTGCTTTAATTTTAATTAATGTGCTAAGTATAGATCATATGGTTGAAAATTTATTTTCACAGAACACTAAATTTTGGTATTCTTGTGAAATTTGTATGTTTCTTCTGCTAAACTGCATCCCACGAGTCAAGGAACGTTGCAACTAAAGTCATGGATTTCAAAACTCTAAATGTAGCAGCCTGCACTTGCATGATTTTCATGATTTTGCTATACTCATCATCAAATTTTAAAACTTCATAAGGAAGCTTACTTTTTTTTACAGTGGCAGTGCCTCTGCGTACATAAACAGATGCAATTGCCTACATGATTATTGTTTATCTTGTCTGATCTAATGATTTGATGAAAAGGTTAAGATTTGAGACATACCGAGTAGCCTCGGCCTTTCACTACTCGGTCGAGTACCGAGTTCCAATTATGTTTTAAGAAGAACCACGACACACACGTGACGAATTTTGAACTCATTGGAATAGTAGTACAGGACTCCATGTCCAAAAAAAAAAAAATAAACAATATTCGAACTGAAATTTAATTACACATTATTGAAAAGATTTTGTTTCTGTCAATTTTACAAATAAGTTATTTTTTAAGCTAAAAATAAACAAATACATAAAAGATAGGATTAATCAAGTTGGAATTGAAACAAATTATATCAATCTATACTCCTGGTTCACTAAACGTAAATAATTTTAAAAGCAAATGGAGCAACGTTAAAAGCACAAATGTGCAGGAGCAATGCAGACACGTGTTTCTGCATTACAAGGAACATCTTTTTCAGTGCATAAAATGTGAGCTAATGAAGGTGTCATATCTAGCAACATTGAATAGCACTCAACAGATAAAATGAAGAAGTGAACTGAATGAATCGGCCATGTTGAATCTCACTTGTGTACTTGTTGCGTATCTTGTTCTTGTTAATGTTTTTATTTTTAACTACCTTTGAGAATAAATGTAATGTTATAACCAAGTGTCACCTCTCCTAACACACAACTACGACAGAAGGTAAAAAAAATCCGACTTTTTACAATGTCTTTAAATCCATAAGCTCACATTTTTTGCGTTGAAAAAAAAACATTCCTTGTAATGCCAAAACACGTGTCTGCAGTGTTCCTGCACATTTGTGCTTTTAACGTTTTATTTTTTAATAAAAGGTATTTTTATACTTTAAAAATCCATTTAATAATATAAAATTTTCATATTTTCTGTACTTACCTTTTTTGCCCCATTTTTAATAAATCACTTTGGGACATTAAAATATAAGATTTACTCCATTGTAGCATAAGAAACTTCATTATTGTCAAAATTTGAATTTGACTTTTAAATTTGAATTGTAAATGATTGCAGTATATTATAGGCCTGCACTTTTTTATTAATTATAAAATCTGCTTTGAACAATATTCAATTTTTTACAACCACTCGGTATTGTTCGAGTACCAAGTAGTTACCGAGTACTCGGTACGTCTCTAATTATGATTAAAGTACATATGCAAACTAACCTCCCCCTCCCTCCAATATAGTGCTCTATTTTCGCCATAATTTAAATGATTAAACATAACTCTTTGTAGTGACGCTACTGAAATATATATACAGTGGAGCTTCATATCTCGACATCCCAAGGGTACATGAACCATGTTGAAGTGGATGTCAACTTACTGAGGTTCCATAATTGTATTCCTAAAGAGTTTCTGTATCACTTTCACTGATCTGGGCTGCGGAGTCGGAGACTGACAGATTTTAGAACAAAAGATTTAGATTCAGGCGTCGAAGGATTAAAATTTCAAGATTCAGTCAGTCATTTTCTCCCAAAGCCCACAACTCTGCCACTGCCAGCGGAGTCAGAGTCTAAGGATCTGAAATTCCCAGAGTCGGAGCCGGTCATTTTTTCTCCCTACTCCGCAGCCCTGCCACTTTCTAATGCTTAACATTTACATCATGAAAACTAATTCCAGTATATGAATTTTCTAATTTTGAAAACTACACAATAAATCACCAATATTTTTTTAATACTGCGTGCAGATTAAATCCATAATTTTTTAAAAGAGATAATAAAGATTCTTGCCAGTCAGGTCCGAACTGGATACCCCAAGTTCTTATGAAAACATGTCGACTGAAGAGGAAGTCAACTTACTGAGGTTCCATAATTGTAATTCTTAAAGAGGTTCTGTATCACTTACCAGGGCTGCGGAGTCAATGACTGACATATTTTGGGGCAAAGGAGTCAAAGGTTTAAAATTTCAAGAATTTTGATTCGGTTATTTTCTCTCAAAAACCACAACTCTGCCACTGCCAAGGCCGTCAAAGTCTAAGGATCTAAAATTCCCAGAATCAAAGCCGGTCATTTTTTTCCTTACGCTGCAACCCTGTCACTTACATTCACATTATGAAAATTCATTCCAGTAAATGAATTTCCTTATTTTAAAAAGTACATCATAAAATCACTATTATTTTTTGAGAAGAGATAAAAAAGATTCTTGTCAGTCTTGTTATGATAAAAAGTCCTGCTCACCTTGGTTCGAAAAACATGTCGTGGTGCCTTCTTTCTCTAGAGGACATTTATCCTAGCCTTTTAGGTTTGCACTAACAGCACTGAATGTGGTGGCTGTTTCCTCTGGATAAAAATGGAATTCTCTAAAAGAGCTTCTCAGAAAAGGATTGACTGACTGACCAAGAAATCGCAGTGTAAGATTCTGAGAAAAAGTATGAAAGAATGTTGAAAACAAAAATTGAACTAGAATAGCAATTGGATGTTGACTTATAAGGGTATCCTACTAATGTGTGTCGAGTTAGAGAGGTTTTAGCCCATTGAAATTAGTATTGAGGAGCCAACAATAAGAAAAATAAATGTCGAGTTACCGGGTTAGTCGAGTTTCCAAAGTTTCACTGTATATGAAACTAAAATTCCGAAATATGCAGATATCCACACAAGATTGAAAGTCAACATTCTCTTATTACAATCTTTCACCGCAATATATATTTAAATGTTTGGGAATCAAGTAGAGACGTACCGAGTAGCACGGCTACTCGGCCTTTCACTACTCGGCCGAGTACCGAGTTACAGAGTACTCGGCTTTTCATTACTCGGCCGAGTTACCAAGCACCAATTATGTTTTAAGAAGAACCACCGATACACATGTGATGAATTTTGAACTTATTGGAATAGTAGTATAGACCTCCTTGTCCATATAATAGTCTTTAAAACTAAATTCCTGCTGAAATTTAATTATGCATTATATAAACAATTTTGTTTGTGTCAAAAATTTTACAAAAAAAATGTTTTTTAAAATTAAAAATAAATAAATAAAAGGTATGATTAATCAAGTTGGAATTAAGACAAATTACAGTAAAACCCCTCTAATGCGGACACTAACAGGACATTTTTTTTTTGTCCGCAATAGAGAGGTGTCCGCAGGACAGGGGTTTAATAATGCTATTTGCATTGGAACTGGGGAATTAAAAATTGTCCGCATTAGAGGGGTGTCCGTTAAAAGGGGTTTCACTGTATACCAATTAATTATAGTTCTAGTCCGCCAAACATAAATAATTTTTAAAAGCAGATAAAACAAATGTGCAGGAACACTTCTGACTCATGTTTCTGCCCCCCCCCCTCCCCGTTACAAAGAGCATCTTTTTCAGTGCATAACATGTGAGCTAAAAAATGAAAAGACATTCGACAAAACAATCCGACTTTTCTCGGATGCCTTTAAATCCACGAGCTCCCATTGTGTGCATTGAAAACGGAATTCCTTGTAACGCCAAAACACGTGTCTGCACTGTTCCTGCACTGTGTTTTTAACGTTGTTTTATTTCCTTTTATTTTTTAAGCAAAGGTATTTTTATATTTTTTATAACTAATTTGTGTTTGTAGCAAAAATCCATTTTTTATGTAAAAATTCCATATTTTCTATTCTTACCTTTTTTGCATAATTTTTAATAAATAAGTTTTATTAACTTTGGGGACATTAAAATAAAGATTTATTCCATTAAAGCATTAAAAACATCATTTTTCTCAAAATTTAAATTTGACTTATAAATTTTAATTGTAAATAATTGCAGAATATAATGCTTGCTATTTTTTTTAAATAAATTTTAGTATCTGTCTTGGACAATATTCAATTTTTTGCAACTACTCGGTATTGGCCGAGTATCTGATCAGAATTTGGCCGAATACCGAGTACTCGGCAAATTGGTCGAGTAGGCCAAGTACCAAGTAGTTACCGAGTACTCCGTTCGTCTCTAGAATAAAGAAATTTAGTTAAAATAACATAATTTTGGAAGTTTCAGAAGTGTAAAGTTGATGCTAAATATCTCGTTTGAGAACAAGAAATGTATATTGTATGTGTATACATACACATATATTTTCATAATCAGAGTAGAGCGAATATATATTCGTGTAAAAAAAAAATCAAGGTTATTTCTTCCTCTTAAATTATATTCTTCCTACTCTGAGTGGAAAAATACTCAGATGCATACCACTTCTCCAGTTGCCAATAAAATACTTTTAGCAACAAAATTGTCAACAATATAATTGTTCTTGAAGTGGAATGGATTTCTGTTGTCAATTTATATTTGAAATACTTGACTTTTGATCAATATATGCAAATTCTTACCTTCTACAAAATAAAAAAGAGAATCCGATTCATAGCACCCAACAATAAAATAATTTTTAAAAAAATGTATCCGTAGTTCTACATCAGTAGGTGAACACATTTTAGTCTGAATTAAAAAATCTTATTTCAAGGTATCTATTTTTGTCAAATTCATTGAAAAAAAAAATCAGGTTTATTCTACTGAACTAATTTTATTTAATATATTCGAAGGTATTTCTGATAGGAATTTTTTTTATGACAGCATCTCATTGTATGTCTTAGACTCATTAAATATGGTATCTAGATTGGGCATTTAAAAAAAAAATAAAATTCATGCTATATAGGTCGTCATGATACCCAAATTTAATCCTTATTCTTAACTGCTTGGAATCAATAAAAACCTGAGTATTTAAAAAGTTAGAAAATTTCATAATCGCATAAGACTGCGTCCTTTAAATTATTTTGATGACGATGGTTAACTTATGGCTTTTATTTTTTAGCAATAATTTTGTTTGCTAAAAAATAAGAAAATTAAGTGCTAATATAAACTACAATATTTAAATGTCTTCAAAATACTGATTAATTTTGAGTGTTCACAAAAAAATAGCATATGACGCTAGAGGAATATATGTCCAACTAAAAATGTAAAATTTAATCCTATTTGTATCCCAAACGATTTACGAAACATTGTTAACATAGTTTTAAATCAGTGGGGCAAACATTTAGTCTGAATTTAAATCTTATTTCATAGTGTCTCTACTAACATTTTATAAATACATAATACAAAAACTCTAAGGTTTAAAAAATATTACATTGAATGAAATCTATTAAGGCAGTTGTGATGAGTTTTTGTTATGACTGCATCTTAAAGTCAAATGAAAAATGCTTATTTTTGGTGATCTATTTAAAATGCAAAATGATTGTTAGAAGTTCAAGAAAACCTACAAACTTCCACCTTCAAAAAAGCTCAAGTTATTTGGGACATTTTAAACCTATATTTTAAGAAAATTTTCAGAAGAAAAACCTGAAGATTTTCTTTAGATTATTCTACAGAGAATTTTGAGACCTTGAGCCTGTGTCATCTGCAGAAAATCTCAAGTTATTTGGAACACTTTAAGCCTATATTTTAAGAAAATTTTGAGAAAAATACCTGAAGATTTTCTTCAGAACATTCTTCAGAAAATCTACAGATTTTAGGTCTGTAGTTTTTCTTCAAATATAGGCTTAAGAGATGTTCCAAATAACTTGAGATTTTCTCACCTTTTTTTTTTTTTTGAAGAAATTTTTAAGATCTTTTTTAGTGGGGTCTACATGACTATGTAACGTGAATATTCATCGTACAGTGTAAATCCATTTAGATTTGTGTTTCAAAAATATGAGGGAGTGAGAAGCTGTAAGAAGGGACGTAAGTTGACTCTTTTAAAGTTTCGAGTTTAACGCGTTTAAATTTTAGATTCTAAATAGACTGCTTTCATTGATTTTTTTTCTAAACTATGCTGTTTAGCAACACTAGCCAGAACTGCGAGTTCCATCTCTTGCCTCAAAACAAAGAACAAGTCCTGCTACCATTTCTACCGATTATCGCCAAATTTTAAAATTTGTGCACTTATATCCGTTTGCTTCTCGCTGCTTCATAAATTTTTTACTTTTGTGAGAAACATACTTTAAGATAAAAAAAACTACTTTTTTTTTCAAAATTGAAGAGAAAGAAAATTCTCTGTGCAGCAAATGATAGTTTTTCTTTTTGTTTTCAAACTTTAAAAAAAAAAAAGTAAATACGTAAATTATTGTGGTTTTTTAAAATTCCATTAAGTTTTAGTTAAAAATCCCAAATAAACGATGAAATTTTGCACGTTTTTCAAATTTTCAGGATCGTTACCGGGCTTGATATCAGATTTCAATTTTCTTTTCTGCTTCAAGTCTTCACACCTATAACTGGAACTTTTCTAGCCTTATAGTATTTAAAAAAAAAAAAAGGATTTTTTTTTTATTATAAAGAAATGGTTAAATTCTTCCTCTCTGGAACTTTCTGTATAGTAGTGGATTGGAAATAATATTCAATTTCACGATATTTTTACAAAAATTAAGTATTCACCAATTGCAACGTTTCAGGTTTATAGCACTTAAAAAAAAAACACTGACGCAAAATTTTGAAAAAAAATCAAAGACCGGCAAAATTATTCGTGTTTTCGAATTTTCAGGCTCATTCGGCTGTCAAAAGACATGCAATTTCAAAATAATTTATTTTTCAAGTCATTGCGTTCGACAATTTCAACTTTTCCGTTCTACATTCACTCGAAAATAATTGGTCTTTTTCTTCGCACCACTCTTCGCTGTTTCTGTTTTACTGAAGAATATCATTTAATAATCAATGCACTCCAATAATATTTATTTTACTCTTACAAGTCATTAGCTTAATTTCCCTTCGTTCTGTTTTTCATTTGTCACACCTATTTTTTCAGCATCGCATAATTTTTGATATTTTAATGTCTCTAAGCACACCCACATACTTATTTTTACAAAAAAAGATTTGAATTCTTATTTTCAACGCAAATTAATCCCCCCCCCCCCACAGGTCTAACTTCAAAATTATGCTGTATTTTTTAGCTGCGGTATTAGTTCCTCCATTTTCTTTCGGTTTTTGAACTAGTTTTCACGAAAAGACGAGGAATAAAATGCTGTGAAAATGAGCTTGTATCTACGCAAAATGACTACCCAATATATGTTGTGATAAGATCAGATTAATATTAGTATTATTTTTTCTCAAAAAAGGTTTTTAGAAAATATTAGTTTCTTCCTTTTTTTTTTTTTTTTTTTTGAAATCTGTTTGTAGATTTAATTTCGTTATGAATTTGCAGCCATTCCAAAAAATAATTTTTGTCTGCACAGACTACTACTGCATCCTTGAATTCCTAATTATTTTTTAAAAGTAACATAAAGTAAAAAAAAAAAAAATACGTCACGTAATGTGGTGATTAAATACTTATTTAAAAGTTGGTTTTCAAGTGACGCAATGACTCCTTCTTTATAAGTAACAAAGTTCTACAAACATTATAATTCCAGTAATGTAAGGATGAGTTTTGCTAACGCTCCAAAGCATATCTTAGTTTGCTGTTTGACTTTATTGAATGCACATGTTCTTATCAATCAGCTGAGAATGTCTCCAGGAAGTGCAATCACTGTTCTTTAAGAAAAGAACCTTGAAAATAAGATTTCCCCCTTCTGATACTCTAGGGATCTGCATTCATGCAGATGGAAAATACGACGACTTCCCTTTTCTCGTCTCGTCTTGCAAACGAAACAATGGAGTACTCCAGCTCGTTTACAATAGCCGCGTTCACAACACACTTTTCGACCTGGTAAATCCCCGATCTGGCTCCACAAAGAAAAGATTGAAAAATTAACCGTTTCCATGTAAAAAGAGGTTTCCCATTGTGCCACAGAAAGCAGTTTTTACTCAGCATCCTTAGCGGCTAGTAGACGAACTTAATTCGCGTAATGCATTCTGGGTATTCCGCTTTCCTCCCAGAAGCGAGCAGGAGGAGAAAAAATCCACATATACCCCGCAAATAACCGGAATGCGGTAAAAGCAGGTTTTTTTTTCCGCAGTCGAAAGTGTCCATGGAAACGGACCTCCGCAAGGTGTCCTTGGGGTAGAAAATGACGACATGCCAATCAATCTTGGATAAATCTTGCGTATAGATGACCTGCGTAGTTAAATATTTCATATATAATAAATAATCATTTAGCTTTGATAAATAATCATTTATTGAAGGTCCTTTTTCGATTATACAAGAAAAAAGAGGAAGAGAAGAGAGATAAAAATTGAAAGCGAATACGCGAGAAAAAATATATCTGGGCCCCTATGTGACATTTACACGAATTGAAACATTCACATGAGAACTTGAACCTCCTAATTTTTCATAAGTGTAATTTTGAATAAAAATTAGTAACAGTGACAACATTTCTGTCTGCGCTCATTTTAAGTCATATCTTCATTCTAAGAATGCGCAGTTTGATTTCTTTTTTTTTTTTTTGATAAGCAGAGTGGAATCCTTATAAATGTGTACCAGACCTTTCTTTACATAATGTAATCTTCTATCAGTAATATTGAATGTTAGAATATTTTAATACATTTTACATGTAAAAAAAATAATTTATAATAGTTCACATGGAAATTAAAAGAATTTTTTATAGCTTTTTATATTATTTATTGAAGTTTTGACTTTAATAGTTCGTGTTTTAGATATTTCGAGGTAGGCCCAATCCCATCCATCTCGAACTATCGAGATTCAACTATTTTCTGTTCTTGGTTTATTCACATAAATTCATATTTTTGTAATGAGACGAGGCTAAATTTATAATATTTGACTTTAATATTTAACTAAAAGTCTGGGAAAAGTTTGGATATGTGCAAACTGAATAACAAACTGTGATCGGTGATATAAGTAAAAATAAACTTAGTGAATCAAAGTTACGTACGCCTTGTTAGAGAATTTTTTTATGCGGCCAGTTTTTACTAGACGTTGCTCCAAGTGTCGCTTTTATTCATAGATAACATCCAATTGGTCTGAGTATGATGAAATTTAGATCTGGGCCTGAACATCAGTTATCCCCCCCCCCCAAACATAACTAAACTGAATACTCGGCAAAATTGTTTCAGAAAATGTGGTGTTTGACCAAGGTCCTGGCCTCGAAGGCCAGTGTTCCATCACACAAATAAAATTTCAAAAATATTTCATTCTTTTCTATATAACATGGGAAAATGAATCCGTTATGTAGAGAACTGCTGAATGATAAAAACATAGCAACAATTCTGCAGCAGGAATATTTTAGAGAAAATATTTTTATAATTTTGAATTATAAAATATTGTGGAATAAGTTTCTATTTATTTACCAGAATTGTTAAACAAAAGATTAAGCACATTTGGAAATTTCATCAGTACAATTGTGATTGTACATGCGAAACGTTTTAGCTATTTCGATTACAATCAGCTTTGTTTCAGGTTGAGTGATACGAAATGTAACGAAGAAATTCGATGCATAAAGATAGTGTACTTATGTATAAAAATTCAGGTTAATAAAAAAACATTTTTTTTTTTTCATTAGTTAATCTATATAGTTTTTCGAAAAACATATTCATAGTTCGCCGTAATCTAATGAATAAGCTAAGAAGGGGGAAATGAAAATCAGCCCCCCCCCCGAACCATTTCAGCCCCCTTTTAATCCAGACGTGTTAAACGTAGGTGCATTAAACAACTGAATTGGGCATTTCCATGAAACTAGAGACATCATAGTAAAAAAAAAAAAAAAAAAAAAAAAAAACCTTCATTGTATCAGTACATTTTTTCTTTTATATGAGGAAAAAAATATTGTTTTTTTATAAACCTGTGCAAAAAAAGTTATAAACACATATTTTGTAAGTTTCATAGGCAAATTTGAACAACACTACTTAGTGCTCATGTATCGTTGCATGAGCGGCTCTAAAAGTTAATCCTATTTTTTCACTTAGGAAATTATTTGTTATGTCTACAATCTTATTTTTTATTGAAATTTTGTTTACACGGGAAGAGATTAAACCAACAAAGAAACTTTTAACTGTTATAATTGTCTTTTAACATTTTTTTTAAAACTAGGCCTCATACTAATGTAACATCAGTCACAAAATTATATAAAAGTTTGCATTGCTTAACTAAAAACATCCCAAGATAATAAAAAGTCATATTCTATTTATTTATGATAATATCTGTAATATTTATCCCTTAAATATTTAGAAATAGTTGAATTTAATTATTCAAAACTTATTTAAAATATGTAACATCAGTCACATTTCTCTTTTCGGTAATAAACCTCAAACAAATTGCACAAATGCCATTGATTGCTGCAGAAAGGCAAAAAAAGGAGGCGAGATAACTAAGAAATAAAGGAAAACATGAAAATTACAAAAAGTAAAATAAATTAGAGGTTAAAAAGGGCGGACGATAAAAAATAAATAAAATAATTTTAAAAAACCCAGCATAATTACCAAAGTTAGTTCAGAACGGAGCTAAAAAGAGAAATGAGATGCTGAAGTATCGATAGAACAAGAGTAGAACAAATTTAAAGTGTTAAATTCTCAGGTTTAAATAACAAGATGCGTTACCTCTCTTCAAAATAATGAAACCTTGGTAAAATCTGTTAGTTATTAAAAGCGCTCTTTGTTATATCTTCACAAAAGTAAACAGCTGCTGTAAAAAATTTTCTGGCATGAAATTTGACAAACATATGCAACTAATTCTGAATGTAATATATTAAAAAATTGCTATATAATCGATACAGAAATATTTCTAAATGTCACAGCTTTATGCAAATTTCAGCGCAGCCATATTATAACTAGTTATATTTGAGATAATACCTTTTTTTGTTAATTTATTAGTTGCAGCAGGTGTTTAGCAACAACACTTTTATTTTTGCAGTAAAGGAGGGAATCACTTCCAGCGAAATTGTTGACTGCAACTGGAGAATAGGTTCTTGAAGGATATCACTAATAATTGTATCACGAGAAGTTTTAAGAGTATTCAGTGACTGTCAGGATTCAAACAGAAAGACAGTGGAAATAATTAAATGAAATTTTTTATTCACATGAGAAAGGAATACAATATTTAGCGCACTAGAAGTAATGAATGCTAGAGGACTTTTTATTTTATGAAATACATTAAAAATATATCTTGCAAAACTTTATAAATGTACTTTTCTTGCAATTTAAATACAATTTTAAACAAAACATGTGCTAATTTCATTTTTAAGCAGACATAATTTATAATTGCAGCAATTTATTGTAACTGTAACATCAGTCACAAAATCTTTGTATCATCAGTCACGGATGTTAAATAATTTTATACTCTCCGTTTTTAAGTTTTTCCAATAAAACAAAGTGTTTTCATCAAACATAATATCTCTATTTTAAGGGGAAAAATCTGTTTAGATTTTGCGTTATTAGTTTGAAGAGAATTTCAAATTGGATATTAAGTCAATTTTCTCAATGTCTCTTCTGCGTAACACCAGTCACGTTTTTTTATTCCCATTTATTTCACACAAAAAAAAGTCTTCAAGTCTGGAAACAAATGTGGGGGCAGTAGTGTACCACATCATGATATTTTAGGTCAATTTCGGAAGAAACAAAATTTAATTTCAAGACAGTTAAAAATAGAGTCAAATTGTAACGTCAGTCACCGTGAACAGACCCAATTAATAACTATATAAAATGATCACAAACTTCGAAACTATGTATAAAGTAACAACGAATAGAAAATAATTGTGGTAATAAAAACACTTAAATTACAATCTATTGTCCGCCAATTTCTAATATCACTTACTGAAAAAGAGTGTCAGCACCCCTCAGTGTCAGCTCTCAACACCCCTTCAGTGAATGGAAAGAGAAACACCCCTTGGTCAGCGGCTGTCCCTCATAAAATTTGGAACAGTGGAAAGCAGGCAAAATTTTACGTCGCAGCCGTTTTCAGAGCTGTTTTCAGGTGACAGAATTTTACGCCGCAGCCGTTCTCGAAGCAGAATTTTCATGGCGAAATATTACGACGCAGCCGTTCTTCGATACATCGCTGGGTGAAGGAATTTTACATCACTGCGGGTTAAAACTGCAAACAAAGTAGCAATTGTGAAATAATGCCCGATATTCAAATCAAACAGAGGAGCGGTGGGTAACATACAAACACACTCACATTTTGTTGTCCAACAAATGCACTAAAATTTGAAAAGAAAAAACTGCATCTGAAACACTAGCCACGAAAAGAACATCGTTTGCGTAATTATTGCAATCATAGCAAAGAAAATTATCCACTACAATATTCAGTATCAAACTCAAATCGCCGTATCGAGTTTTTGATAAACAATGAAGTTTAGAAGAACTTACAGTTTTCCCATTTCACCATACACTTTAAAAAGAAATAAATAAAAAAAATTAAAGAAAAACTCACCTTAAATCAACCAAAGTTTAAATTAAAAGAGTTTTGCCGCAGAGCCCTGAATGTGAACAAATTAAGTAATATCTAAAAGTCAAATGTCTTGCAGATATCATTAAATGGGACGCACATGTATATTTATAATGATCAGGTTATTGAACTCAAGCAAATTTAGATTCATAAGCGACATTCAATTTTCAGGGGCGTAGCTAGGGGGGGTTTTGGGGACAACCCCCCCCCCCGAAATGTTTGTTTCAAAAAAAAAGGAGAGAGAGAAAGAAAGAAAAGAGAGGAGAAAAAAAAAGAAGAAAAAGAAAAAAAAATCAAAACTACTTTTTTCTGAAAAATAATGGTCAAAAATTCACTTCCCTCCCCCCTCAACCAGTGCCATTGAAAATCAGCTCCATGAGTGACCCTCAAGCGTAAAGACTCCTCACTCTGCTGCGACATTTTTATGATAATTGATTAAATTTTTACACTTCGCTTTAGAAATGAGATTGATTTGTTAAATCCACGTATATATAGCCTTTCTTTGTCATAGATTCTGCAAATTGTTAAATATGTTTAATTTTATGAGCGGGGCAGTGGGAATATTACATACAGTTGAATCTGTATATTTCGAATTTCACGGGAAGGAAAAAATCGAGATAAAGAGGTTTTGATATACGGGTGCTTTAAGAAACTTTATAGAAATTTGGAATATGATGGTGAGAATTTGAAATCGGTACTAAAGAGAATATGGGCTCTTCATCAAAGTTACTCCGTATTAGTTTTGTTAAGTCTGTATTCTATTATTACATTATTAAGGGGAGTCAGAGTATGAATCCAGTGCTCATCAGCCGTGGAGGATTCATTAAATATGCTCAAAAGACCAAAATTTTTTAACTAGGAACTAAAAGAGAATTTTTAAGCTCCAGTACATGCAATATAGAGTAATATTGGGCAAATTGTACTGGACTGGAGCTTAAACATTTTCTTTTAGTTCATAGTTAAAAAATTTTGGTTTTTTGACCATATTTAATGAATCCTCCACGGCTGATGAGCTCTGGATTCATACTTTATCTTTTCCTATTTAATAGCTATTTGCAATTTTCCTTTTTATCAACATTATTTTTATATAATTTGTTTAATATTTGGAATTTGGCTTGCTTATTTTATATTTACTTGGCTTTTTAGTTTTGCTGCGTTGTGCATCTATGGGCTTTTGGTGTGGTCTTTTCAATATTTTTCACTTTATATATATATATATATATATATATATATATATATATATATATATATATATATATATATATATATATATATATATATATATATATATATATATATATATATAATGAAAGAAAGCCCCCCCCCGCCCGAAACTCGGATCTAGCTACGCCTCTGTACCATTTTCTTTATGAGTCAAAAATTAAAATGCTGACTCGATGGTTTAATTTTCTTTTTACTTCAACTGTGTCAATAGATATGTTTATATCAAAGGCCCCTAAAATGCAATTCTAAAACAACTTTATGAAAATTTTTTCTTTTACAAGCCGTATTTATACTTTTGATGGAGTAGCATGATGACTTTGAGAATCGTGATCTCTTTGCATTCACTTTTACAATCCGATTTTTTGAAAATCTGATGTTTAGTACGCTTTGTGAAGAGGTAAACAAATAAAACATGACTCAAAAGTTATTCAAATATCCATTTCTAAAACATGTAAAAATCTGTATAGCTAGACGACTTGCAAAATCTCGATCCCCATAAACTTTTCAAATATCCAAATCCAAGACAAGTAACCGTCTGAATATACATTTAGTTATATGATGGACCTATTTGGATGTCTAAGAGATATATGTGGTTGTCTGGGCAGTGGTCCTTCATAACGAAAAAAAACTTAAAGTTGAGAAAAA
This sequence comes from Uloborus diversus, assembly GCF_026930045.1. Lineage (NCBI taxonomy): Eukaryota > Metazoa > Arthropoda > Arachnida > Araneae > Uloboridae > Uloborus > Uloborus diversus. The sequence continues at coordinate 268,653,825 of NC_072731.1, forward strand.
CAGAAAAAAAAATTTTTTTTTTCGCTCCACAAAATTTACATGTGGGGTAGGTGATAAATTTTTTTAAAACACTAGGGTAAGAAGCCGTTACGTAGCCCTTTAAAACGAAACAAAAACTGTCCTATTTTTCTAGGGCGTGGAAGAGATATAAGCCTTTAAACTAATACAATGGTAACTTTCGCAAATTACTTAAAAGAGGCCAAGAAGACTAGATAAATACCTTAAAAAATACCGTCTAATATATTCAAGAATTTCTTAATGTTTTGTTATTGACGTTCGTAATTTATGTTTTATAATTCACGTTGTATGCTTTAACTTTACTTTATTTTTTATTTTGCTTACCGTTTGTTATGTTTCATGTTTTGTTTGTATTCATTAATTTGTTGGGACTCTAGCTCAGCCTAAATATAAACAAGCAACACGAAATCTTGAAACAGAAAGTCCGCAAGCGCAGTTGAAAAGGCAAATTTGTGAGAACCGAGATTTAACATCTAGTCATTACTCTGGCTACCAAACTGAAAAATGTTGCAGTCCGATTTCCTGCACCCACAGCCAGCGAGAACCACAACCATTCTTGCAGCAGCAAAATATTGTATTTAACACTTGGTACTAGAAATTCATTCCGCAGAATTCAATCCCATTCGTGGGGTTTGTAATCGTTCCCTGAAAGTCTCTCTGTCCGGATCTCTGTCTGTCAGGATCTCTCTCTGTCCGGATCTCTCTCTCTGTCTGTCAGGATCTCTCTGACGCGCATAGCGCCTAGGCCGTTCGGCCGATTTTCGTGAAATTCTGCATAGAATTAGTTTGTAGCATGGGTGTGTGCTCCTCGAAGCGATTTTTCGAAAATTCGATGTGGTTCTTTTTCTATTCCAGTTTTAAGAACAAAACTATCACAAGATGGACGAGTAAATTACGAAATTATCATAACGTGGAACCGTAACATGGGCGCAAGCCAATTGGCAAGATACGAAATTATCATAACGTGGAACCGTAACACGGGTGCAAACCAATTGGCGAGAAAATTCAACATAGATCATTTGTAAATATACAGGCGAACCAAAAGATCTTTTAATTTTTCTATTACGGGCAAAGCCGTGTGGGTACCACTAGTTCGATAATATAAGCAGATGATGTGAAATTGACTGCTGTACTTGTTGGGGTAAAAGATTGGATAACTGCATAGGGTTATTGAACTTTGCTCACTTTAACTGCGTGTAACGAAGGTGACTGATAGTTGTCCCCCGGTTTTGGAGCACAATATATTGTTAGCAAGATGCGCACTTCAATTTAATATAATGTTTGTACAGGCAACAGGCAGGGCGAGATAACGACTTGTCATTTATGTCTCCACCCCCCCCCCCTCCCCTTAAATTTCATAAAATTTATAAAACTCCGATTCCAGACAGAGCCCTTCCAAGAGACGAGCCCCTAGTTTCTGACTAAGCTGACATGACCTCTCATTGACTTTGTGTAGGGGACAGTTTTGTTATTGAAATACTTGAGCTATTTAATTCAATTTGCGAAGTTTCTCTAGTGTTCGAATGAAAGTTTATTTTCCTTTTCTAAACAGTGCAGGCGTTGTGTCACAACCACAGCCACTCAATGCGTGCACAAATAAAATGTTTTAAACTAGAGTATTTATGAAAACTTTTCAAGGAGTATATTTGAGTTTAACATATGCTTTGAAATTTGTTTTAAAGAAAACTTTTTGTTTATGCAGTTCGTTGAAGACGGGATTAGTCGAATTTATACAATTGAATCTTTGTCCCTACTCGCTATAAATGAAAATTCTCCTTTTATGTACATATGTATTATGTATTTCGTACAGTTATAAAAGAACCTCAAAAGTTACATATTGAAAAGAAAACGTACTTTTTTTCCCTTTTAAAATGCAACTAATATATATATATATATATATATATATATATATATATATAAGAAAATAATTAAATTATACTGAAAATATTTCACAAAAAATTTATTTTTCAATTTACGCGAGCAGCTGAGTGATATATCACGCACATATTTCTGATTTATAAAAAATATTAATAAATATAATGATATATGTAATAAAAACATAAATAATTTATAACTTAATAAGTTTTGAGGATATACAGACTTTAACCGTGCGTTGTTTTTCAGGAGTAACGGTTGACTTTGGATTTGCTGAAAGTGCGTAAGGGCTGCATGCTCTCTGCTTTCTGTCTCAAATTTTCAATATTCAAATTTTATTTAAAAAAATAACAAAATAATAAGAAAAAAATAATGGCTTGAAAACTACATTTCTTTGTAGCAAACTACAAAACTACGTCATTACAAATATGGTCAACTACAACTACATTCGAACCCACTTAATGGAATAGCCATTTTGCCACGAAAAAATATTCTAATAAGCGGGATATTCCATTGACCGCGACCAAAGTAACGCAATTCATTGGTTTGGTACATTGAAGATGTATTATTTTATGCGGGATCTTCCTTTAACCGATATTCTAATAAGCGGGATATTCCATTAACCGGGACCAAAATAACGCAATTCATTGGTTTGGAACATTGAAAATGTATTATTTTATGCGGGATAGTCTTTTACCCGATATTCTAATGATCGGGCTCGACTGTACGTTCACATCGCTCGATACGGAATAGGCTTCCATACGCAATGCACTAATAAACGGAAAATCGCAATTTTTGCGCGTTACTCCGGCTCTGAGGTACAGATATTTGTTTTCTGAAAATCCTTTGTTGAAAAGAATGAAATTAAAAAAAAAAATTAAAAAAATTAAAATGAATTTTGTCATCTTGAATTCAAATTATGTTTTTCGCAATCACGAGTGTGTGTTTGTATGTGTGTGTGGGGGGGGGGGTATGTGTATGTGTGTAGGCATGTGTGTTTGTGTCTGTGTGCAGTCATGAGTGTGTGGGTAGTTGTGTGTATGAGTGTTTGTGTGCGTGGGGGCGGGGTATGTGTATGTGTGTGTAAGCATATGTGTTTGTGTCTGTGTGCAGATATGAATGTGTGGGCAGTTGTGTGTATGTGTAGGTGTCTGTATGCATGCGTGTGTGTACGTGTGTAGGGTTATGTGTGTGTATGGTGGTGTTTGTGTATGTGTTTGTAAGTGTGTTGGTGCGTGTATATATGCGTGTGTGTGTAGGATATGGGCGCAACCTTTTCGCTAGAGGAGCAGCATCGTGAGGCCGGCCGACGCAATGGGTGGTGCTGGCAGAGGGTGGCGCCGCGCCGGTGGGAAAAATGATAGCACGCCAAAAACAGTCAAATGGAAGCAATAAGCAATCGTGATTGCTCAATAAATTAATGAATTGTAATGCAGCAAAAGCTTTTTATGACGCCATCTCAGATCTCGATGCCCGAGGCGATCGCCCCGCTCGCCACCCTCTTCGGATGCTTTGGATGTCGGACGGCGTAATCTCTGTTGGCTATTGGCGGCTTTATTACAGCTAATAATCCCCTGCTACACTTTAAAATCGTTTGCATTTTTCCACTGCATTTTTCCCACAAATAGAAACCACCTGTTTACTCCAGGGAACAATCTTCTTTAACTTAAATGTAGTCGCTTATTGGCTACTGGTAAAAATAAAAATAAAAGGAAAGCATACACTCAACACACACCGTTGGAGGACTAAACGAAAACATTCGAAACGTGGTTAGAGAAAAAAAAATAGCTCATTTAAACATGGAATATTCCTAAAAATTATCTTTTTAATGCCCTGTCTTATTTATTTTTCATTATTACCATTATCATTATTTTTGTTTTTTTAATTGGTTATTAAAATTATTTCCGGACTAATTTTTTCGAATAGTCACTGCAAGAAAGGAATAAAACGTTGAAATAATTATTAGACATTCAATTTTCTTTTTATATTTTCTTGCACGCGAAAACTTAATTCAAGAAGCGCAACTCTACTCTTTGCGAATGAAAAAATAAGCATTTACACTTTGGTTTAAATTTTACATAGATATGTATGTACATAAAATTTATTAGTCAGTGGAAAAAATAAAATTAAACATAATAGAAAAACCTTTATTTTCATCATCGAATTTAATTTCATAGGAACAAATATTGTTTAGAAACTAAATGAATAATTTTGAGCTTGATTCGGACACCATCTTACTGCACAATAAAATGAACTTTTTTTTTTTAATCCAACCAAATAATCTCAAAAACTAGGAAATATTTAATAATCGACTTTTATTACGTACATATATCAACACTCAATCACAAAAAAGTAAAAATAAAGAAATATGAAAAATATTTCAAACGGTAATAGTATTTATTTCTAACTATTAAATGCTTGAAAAGTAAAATAACAACGTATAAGTTGCACAACATTCCAGGTGCGCAATTTATACGTAGTTATTTCTTATCACTATGAATGCTAACTTACTTTAGTGTGCAATTTTAAATTAAAAGCTGATGACGTTAATACTGAAAGCTTTTTGATAAACGAGCAAAAATTTGCATGAATGGAACATGTTCCGTTTTCATATTTTTCTATAAGAATGTAATATTTATTGTAACCCAGCCTCGGCTGTTCAATATTATCACATTATATAACATTCACGTCAGCTTCAATATTTTTAAAATTTTTGAAACAATAATCTGATTGAAATTTAAAACATTCATCTACGGAGTATTCTCGGCTGCTAGAAAAATCAAACGTGCTACTCAATTGGCAGTTATCGCTCATTCTTATATTTCTAAGTCACTCTCTATTCAATACGAATATGGGAGAAACATAAAAATTACGATGCCAAACAAACTATTGGCGCCAAAAAGAAAAATCGTATGGCGTCAAAATGAATGTCTCAGTTCACCTCGTATTTTTATGATTCTTTTTTCTCATGGCATCCGCTGAAAAGCTCGCTCATGTAAATTTTGCACCAGTAAGATTCGTTAGAACCTTTTTTTTTTTTTTTTTTGAGCAATCACGATTGCTTATTGCTTTTATTTGACTGTTTTGATGTCCTTTGATTTTATTTTCCCACCGCCACCCTCCGCACCATCACCGTCGACCGGCTCCTCACGATGCTGCTAATACAGCGAAAGACGTCTCCAGGTTGCATCCATGTCCTACACACACGCGCATACATAGACAACTACACACACACACGCACACACACACATACACACAACTACACACACACACGCACACACACACATACACACAACTACCCACACATTCATGCCTACACACACATACACATACCCCCCACACACATTCATACACACAACTACACACACACAAACACCTACACACATACACAAACACACACACAACTACCCATACACTTATGCCAGCACACAGACACAAACACACATGCCTACGCACACATACACATACCCCCTACACACAAACACACATACTCCCCACACACAAACACACATGCCTGCATACACGCACTCGTGATTGCGAAAAACATAATTTGAATTCAAGATGTCAAAATTCAAATTAATTTTTTAAGTTTTTTTTTTTTTTTTTAACTTTATTCTTTATTGAAAATTAGTTTCCAGAAATCGCAACAGAACTACTATTTTTTGTATTGCGTTGCTTCACTACTACGCTTAAATATATATATATATATATATATATATATATATATATATATATATATATATATATATATATAATAGTGCCTTGGAGTTAGCAAGAAAACACTTTAAATAATTTCACCCCAAGTTTGTCGATGCAAAAAAGCGTTTCCCATACATTAAGTTTGCCCATATCGACAATTTGAACGTGATTCAATGGATAACTCTCTAAATATCGCCAATAACGCCAAATTAAAACCAGATTCAAAAAGTATTATTTTCGTCAAATTCGTAGCCAACTTTGTGGCATATCGCCAAGTTAGCGAGAAAACTTCACGATCAAAAGCTTAGCAGTACATTGTTGTTGTCAAATTATGATATCACTCGAACTTGCATTGAAATTAACATTGACTTTCCCCAAAAAGGTGTAGAAGACCCTTTTTGGAACATCCGAATGCGACCAAAAAGTGCACACAATGGTGCACAACTAGACCCCACTCAGAGTCTACGTGACAAATTTCTGCGTTCTACGTCCCACCGTTTTTGAATCACAACGTGAGATACATACATAACATACGTACATAAGAACACACCAGTAAACTCGCGATAATAAACTCGGGTTTAGTCAAAATGGATATTTCGGGTGCCATACGTTCTTAGGGCTATATGCACGTGCAGTCGATCTGAAGAAACAACTAAAAATTCATTCGGGGGTGAGCAAAATAGAAATTTTGGCCGATATTTGAATGCACATTTTTTCGGGAATACAGTACTTCCTTCACGGTGTAAAAGAAAGTAAAAAGTAGCACAGTTAAATATAGGCTACTAAAAAATGTAGCTACTACAGTAGCGTTCGCTATTTGTAGCGCTCTACTGAATAAAACCCGGATCAGAGTGATCCTGTTCAGTTAGGTCACTTTGACAATGTAAGAAAAATGATAAAAAAAAACTTTATTTCTAAAAAAAAGAGCAATTTTTAATTAGATAAACTAATTTTCTAAATGTTCAGCAACTCCAACTTTTATTACATAGCATTTCAAGATTTCAATAATTTATTGAAATACATCGGTTATTGAGAGAGAGAAATGTATCAACAACATCAAATTTCCACTTAAGAGGATTATTCAAATATACTTTCCTAAATTACTAGACGATAAACAGTGAAAACTTTTACATACTCATTCCATACAAATTAAAAAGAAAATCGAACATCATTAACTTGCCAGAATAACACAATACTTGAAATTTTGCAGTCTGTTTTAAAGTGAAAGATACTAAAAATTTTGTAGAAAAGTTAATCCGCATAGATCTAATTAACCCCGAATGACTATCTTAAATAGCTTTCCCCCCACTCACAGGGGATTATGTCAAGAGCACCTCTCTTAACACTGATCGCGGTCGGTTGGTCTCCGTTTAATCTCCCCCGTTGGGAGTAGGAAAGAATTGAAGTCAGCTTGTAAACAAGGTTTTTAGTCTGCAGTTGGCGGGCATGTTTAGGATTACCAATTGGAAGCGGTTGATTGTTTCTTAGTCATGAATCGCGTTCATGCGCTAGGGCTATCGCTAGATCTCATGGGAGTCCTAATGCCCCATCCCCAAGACGACCTTGGTTTCAAGAGAAACTTTTGAAAACCGGGGTTACTGACAGGGTTTTCACCTATCACAGGTTAAATTGAAGGAATGCTACATTCTAATCCCTTCCGTATTTCCTTGCAGATCATTAAGAGTAAAATTGAAATTTAATACTGGTTTTCGGGAACACAGGCTTTAGGCATTTTTGCTTATTTTAATTATTTTAATTCCGTTACTTTGCTGGCATCGGAGAATATCTCATATTAATGCATTTTTATTTAGCATTTATTACTAGGAATATTTTAAATGCTTTCTCTCTGGAGCTTCATTTGAGCTGAAGTGGCTAATACTTATGCCTTTCTAATCCGCGCTAATACTCATACGACCCTCGGAGTGAGTTGCAACACCCACGGAGTCAATTCGCGTCCCGGTGGAATCAAGAGCAAGTCCACGTTTCATGGACAAATACATACATTACAACACATAGCAAACACAATAGAAAGTGTTACATAAAGCTGTATGCATTTATCAAATTGCAGACATGTTCAGATATATGTGATCAAACGTAATAGGAAATCGCGTGAATAATTGAGATCAAAAAACCCGGTCAGTCACATTCAGTAACACAGGACACCTTGCGGTTAAATTTGGGGATCTGAATCATATTGTACTATGTGTATGCCATGCCTAGTGGTGTTGCAAAAGAGCACTACCGAAACTCACAATTAGAAAACACAAAGGTCTACAATATTTGCAAGATATATGATGTCAATAGTATGCATTCAATAATGAGTCATGACCCTGTACATTCAATATGAACCATGAGTGGTACATTCAGGGCAGAGCGGTCGAGGTGCACGTTCATTATCGCGGTGTTTACATTAGTAGACGCGGGATTTGCTACAATTTAGTTCCGCGTTTCTCTTTCTTACCTCTATTTCGTGAATGTTTCATGAAGCAGCGTTTAAGGCTTTTAATGGAGGCACCAAAGTTGAACATTGGAAGAAGTAAAGCTTCATCTTGTTTCGTATCAGGGTGCAAAAGTGGGTACATGCAAGGAAAAAGTTACGCTTTTTAAAGCTCCAGCAGATGAAGGAAAACTAAAGTGGAACTCGTTAATTCCCAGGTTAGATAAAGTTTTTGATAAATATTACTCAATTTGTGCTCTGCATTTCGAAAAACATTTTATTGAAACACATTTTAAGCATATTATAAATGGTGAGGAAGTTTTGATTCCTCGGGGAAAACCTTTTTTGAAAGATGAAGCAATTCCGACAATTTTCCCAAGTCTCCCAACATACTTTACTAAAAAATTACCAAAGAAAAGGTCCATCAGGAATTATGCAGTAAAGAAAAATGTTCCCCGTTTGGAAAAAAAAACTTAATCTTTCCGCAGATGAAACTGAAATAACCACGTATAAATCCATCATAAATGAAATTATTCATATTAATTTGCCTAACGAATATTTGGTTTGTGTGAAATTTAAAAAATCTCCGAATATTGTAGTTTTTGTATATAATGAAAATTATGTGGAAAATAATATTGACGATAAAAAAATCATTATTGAAATAGATACAAAGACAAGGATGTTTTCAAAACAAAATTTTTCACAATTGACTCTGAAAATTTGATACTTATGTTTTAAGGCAAATGTATTATCAATCGAGATGGCTTAGGGCGCAGTTTGTTGTTATTTTTAATGCCACTTGGGAGACTCAAGCCCCGTTCATGTAGCCAGCATGAGATTAAAGCAGAAAGGAGCGACTCCTGAGTCAATGAGACCCCTAAATGAGAAAGAGCCCGACTTGGGCACGGTATAATGGTAGCACCAGCTTCACAGTTTACTGGTCTGGAGAATAGGTTAAAAAGCTCCAGCAACGCTACGCATGGAAACTGTTTGCGACCGACCATGAGACTTTCGGACAAACGGAATCAACAAGCATGTAATTTATATTTAAAAAAACATATTTTTTTTCTTGAATTTCAGCCTTTTAAAATCCTGTATGAAATTGATAATTATTATTGTTATCGAGATAAAAGGTATTTAAGTCTCCCGAAATTTTAAGTAAAGTGGCAAATTTAAGCACTTGGCGAGGGATTGAAGGTACCAATTTCTCACAGGCGATTTCCTCGTCTGCATGTGGCAGGACATCCATATCTACAGAGCGTGAGAAAGATGTCTGTCCCCATCGAAACTCGCTAAATTTGGAACAACGAGACTCGCTTTTCTTAAAATTCTCATAGGCTTTAAAATCTCATATATCGACAACGGGAAAATATTTTTTGCATCCAAAAACATGTACCACAATGTTCTTTTGATCGCTACTTATTTAGATTTTTTAATTGTAACACTGTCATGTTGTTTCCTGATTAAGGATAGGGAAATTCAGAAGCTGCGCTTCCTTTTAAAGGAACATTTTAAAGCTATCACAGGGCTGTCCAACTGGCGGCCCGCTGGCCGCATGTGGCCCGCCAACACATATTGTGCGGCCCGCATCGATGTTGACATACATCGATGTTCACATTCCTGAGTTTCTAAAGAAGGCGGATCGAACTCAGTTTTCCCATCAAAATGTAAGCTAATTGTTTTATAATCCTCCTGTTACATTGCTTTATAATTAATAATTAATTAATATTAATTGTTATTGTGTAAGAGGTTATTGTTCAGCTTTTCAAACTGTGGCCCGCCAGGTGATCAGTGACCGGAATTCTGGCCCTTGGGCTCTTTTACATATCCCATTAAAATGTAAGCTAATTGTTTTATAATCCTCCTGTTACATTGCTTTATAATTAATAATTAATTAATATTAATTGTTATTGTGTAAGAGGTTATTGTTCAGCTTTTCAAACTGTGGCCCGCCAGGTGATCAGTGACCGGAATTCTGGCCCTTGGGCTCTTTTACATATCCCATTAAAATGTAAGCTAATTGTTTTATAATCCTCCTGTTACATTGCTTTATAATTAATAATTAATTAATATTAATTGTTATTGTGTAAGAGGTTATTGTTCAGCTTTTCAAACTGTGGCCCGCCAGGTGATCAGTGACCGGAATTCTGGCCCTTGGGCTCTTTTACATATCCCATTAAAATGTAAGCTAATTGTTTTATAATCCTCCTGTTACATTGCTTTATAATTAATAATTAATTAATATTAATTGTTATTGTGTAAGAGGTTATTGTTCAGCTTTTCAAACTGTGGCCCGCCAGGTGATCAGTGACCGGAATTCTGGCCCTTGGGCTCTTTTACATATCCCATTAAAATGTAAGCTAATTGTTTTATAATCCTCCTGTTACATTGCTTTATAATTAATAATTAATTAATATTAATTGTTATTGTGTAAGAGGTTATTGTTCAGCTTTTCAAACTGTGGCCCGCCAGGTGATCAGTGACCGGAATTCTGGCCCTTGGGCTCTTTTACATATCCCATTAAAATGTAAGCTAATTGTTTTATAATCCTCCTGTTACATTGCTTTATAATTAATAATTAATTAATATTAATTGTTATTGTGTAAGAGGTTATTGTTCAGCTTTTCAAACTGTGGCCCGCCAGGTGATCAGTGACCGGAATTCTGGCCCTTGGGCTCTTTTACATATCCCATTAAAATGTAAGCTAATTGTTTTATAATCCTCCTGTTACATTGCTTTATAATTAATAATTAATTAATATTAATTGTTATTGTGTAAGAGGTTATTGTTCAGCTTTTCAAACTGTGGCCCGCCAGGTGATCAGTGACCGGAATTCTGGCCCTTGGGCTCTTTTACATATCCCATTAAAATGTAAGCTAATTGTTTTATAATCCTCCTGTTACATTGCTTTATAATTAATAATTAATTAATATTAATTGTTATTGTGTAAGAGGTTATTGTTCAGCTTTTCAAACTGTGGCCCGCCAGGTGATCAGTGACCGGAATTCTGGCCCTTGGGCTCTTTTACATATCCCATTAAAATGTAAGCTAATTGTTTTATAATCCTCCTGTTACATTGCTTTATAATTAATAATTAATTAATATTAATTGTTATTGTGTAAGAGGTTATTGTTCAGCTTTTCAAACTGTGGCCCGCCAGGTGATCAGTGACCGGAATTCTGGCCCTTGGGCTCTTTTACATATCCCATTAAAATGTAAGCTAATTGTTTTATAATCCTCCTGTTACATTGCTTTATAATTAATAATTAATTAATATTAATTGTTATTGTGTAAGAGGTTATTGTTCAGCTTTTCAAACTGTGGCCCGCCAGGTGATCAGTGACCGGAATTCTGGCCCTTGGGCTCTTTTACATATCCCATTAAAATGTAAGCTAATTGTTTTATAATCCTCCTGTTACATTGCTTTATAATTAATAATTAATTAATATTAATTGTTATTGTGTAAGAGGTTATTGTTCAGCTTTTCAAACTGTGGCCCGCCAGGTGATCAGTGACCGGAATTCTGGCCCTTGGGCTCTTTTACATATCCCATTAAAATGTAAGTTAATTGTTTTATAATCCTTCTGTTCCATTGTTTTATAATTAATAATTAATTAATATTAATTGTTATTGTGTAAGAGGTTATTGTTCAGCTTTTCAAACTGTGGCCCGCCAGGTGATCAGTGACCGGAATTCTGGCCCTTGGGCTCTTTTACATATCCCATTAAAATGTAAGTTAATTGTTTTATAATCCTTCTGTTCCATTGTTTTATAATTAATAATTAATTAATATTAATTGTTATTGTGTAAGAGGTTATTGTTCAGCTTTTCAAACTGTGGCCCGCCAGGTGATCAGTGACCGGAATTCTGGCCCTTGGGCTCTTTTACATATCCCATTAAAATGTAAGCTAGTTGTTTTATAATCCTCCTGTTACATTGCTTTATAATTAATAATTAATTAATATTAATTGTTATTGTGTAAGAGGTTATTGTTCAGCTTTTCAAACTGTGGCCCGCCAGGTGATCAGTGACCGGAATTCTGGCCCTTGGGCTCTTTTACATATCCCATTAAAATGTAAGCTAATTGTTTTATAATCCTCCTGTTACATTGCTTTATAATTAATAATTAATTAATATTAATTGTTATTGTGTAAGAGGTTATTGTTCAGCTTTTCAAACTGTGGCCCGCCAGGTGATCAGTGACCGGAATTCTGGCCCTTGGGCTCTTTTACATATCCCATTAAAATGTAAGCTAATTGTTTTATAATCCTCCTGTTACATTGCTTTATAATTAATAATTAATTAATATTAATTGTTATTGTGTAAGAGGTTATTGTTCAGCTTTTCAAACTGTGGCCCGCCAGGTGATCAGTGACCGGAATTCTGGCCCTTGGGCTCTTTTACATATCCCATTAAAATGTAAGCTAATTGTTTTATAATCCTCCTGTTACATTGCTTTATAATTAATAATTAATTAATATTAATTGTTATTGTGTAAGAGGTTATTGTTCAGCTTTTCAAACTGTGGCCCGCCAGGTGATCAGTGACCGGAATTCTGGCCCTTGGGCTCTTTTACATATCCCATTAAAATGTAAGCTAATTGTTTTATAATCCTCCTGTTACATTGCTTTATAATTAATAATTAATTAATATTAATTGTTATTGTGTAAGAGGTTATTGTTCAGCTTTTCAAACTGTGGCCCGCCAGGTGATCAGTGACCGGAATTCTGGCCCTTGGGCTCTTTTACATATCCCATTAAAATGTAAGTTATTGTTGTTTTATAATCCTTCTGTTCCATTGTTTTATAATTAATAATTAATTAATATATAAATTGTTATTGTGTAAGAGGTTATTGTTCAGCTTTTCAAACTGTGGCCCGCCAGGTGATCAGTGACCGGAATTCTGGCCCTTGGGCTCTTTTACATATCCCATTAAAATGTAAGCTAATTGTTTTATAATCCTCCTGTTACATTGCTTTATAATTAATAATTAATTAATATTAATTGTTATTGTGTAAGAGGTTATTGTTCAGCTTTTCAAACTGTGGCCCGCCAGGTGATCAGTGACCGGAATTCTGGCCCTTGGGCTCTTTTACATATCCCATTAAAATGTAAGCTAATTGTTTTGTAATCCTCCTGTTCCATTGTTTTATAATTAATAATTAATTAATATTAATTGTTATTGTGTAAGAGGTTATTGTTCAGCTTTTCAAACTGTGGCCCGCCAGGTGATCAGTGACCGGAATTCTGGCCCTTGGGCTCTTTTACATATCCCATTAAAATGTAAGCTAATTGTTTTGTAATCCTTCTGTTCCATTGTTTTATAATTAATAATTAATTAATATTAATTGTTATTGTGTAAGAGGTTATTGTTCAGCTTTTCAAACTGTGGCCCGCCAGGTGATCAGTGACCGGAATTCTGGCCCTTGGGCTCTTTTACATATCCCATTAAAATGTAAGCTAATTGTTTTATAATCCTCCTGTTACATTGCTTTATAATTAATAATTAATTAATATTAATTGTTATTGTGTAAGAGGTTATTGTTCAGCTTTTCAAACTGTGGCCCGCCAGGTGATCAGTGACCGGAATTCTGGCCCTTGGGCTCTTTTACATATCCCATTAAAATGTAAGCTAATTGTTTTATAATCCTCCTGTTACATTGCTTTATAATTAATAATTAATTAATATTAATTGTTATTGTGTAAGAGGTTATTGTTCAGCTTTTCAAACTGTGGCCCGCCAGGTGATCAGTGACCGGAATTCTGGCCCTTGGGCTCTTTTACATATCCCATTAAAATGTAAGCTAATTGTTTTATAATCCTCCTGTTACATTGCTTTATAATTAATAATTAATTAATATTAATTGTTATTGTGTAAGAGGTTATTGTTCAGCTTTTCAAACTGTGGCCCGCCAGGTGATCAGTGACCGGAATTCTGGCCCTTGGGCTCTTTTACATATCCCATTAAAATGTAAGCTAATTGTTTTATAATCCTCCTGTTACATTGCTTTATAATTAATAATTAATTAATATTAATTGTTATTGTGTAAGAGGTTATTGTTCAGCTTTTCAAACTGTGGCCCGCCAGGTGATCAGTGACCGGAATTCTGGCCCTTGGGCTCTTTTACATATCCCATTAAAATGTAAGCTAATTGTTTTATAATCCTCCTGTTACATTGCTTTATAATTAATAATTAATTAATATTAATTGTTATTGTGTAAGAGGTTATTGTTCAGCTTTTCAAACTGTGGCCCGCCAGGTGATCAGTGACCGGAATTCTGGCCCTTGGGCTCTTTTACATATCCCATTAAAATGTAAGCTAATTGTTTTATAATCCTCCTGTTACATTGCTTTATAATTAATAATTAATTAATATTAATTGTTATTGTGTAAGAGGTTATTGTTCAGCTTTTCAAACTGTGGTCCGCCAGGTGATCAGTGACCGGAATTCTGGCCCTTGGGCTCTTTTACATATCCCATTAAAATGTAAGCTAATTGTTTTATAATCCTCCTGTTACATTGCTTTATAATTAATAATTAATTAATATTAATTGTTATTGTGTAAGAGGTTATTGTTCAGCTTTTCAAACTGTGGCCCGCCAGGTGATCAGTGACCGGAATTCTGGCCCTTGGGCTCTTTTACATATCCCATTAAAATGTAAGCTAATTGTTTTATAATCCTCCTGTTACATTGCTTTATAATTAATAATTAATTAATATTAATTGTTATTGTGTAAGAGGTTATTGTTCAGCTTTTCAAACTGTGGCCCGCCAGGTGATCAGTGACCGGAATTCTGGCCCTTGGGCTCTTTTACATATCCCATTAAAATGTAAGCTAATTGTTTTATAATCCTCCTGTTACATTGCTTTATAATTAATAATTAATTAATATTAATTGTTATTGTGTAAGAGGTTATTGTTCAGCTTTTCAAACTGTGGCCCGCCAGGTGATCAGTGACCGGAATTCTGGCCCTTGGGCTCTTTTACATATCCCATTAAAATGTAAGCTAATTGTTTTATAATCCTCCTGTTACATTGCTTTATAATTAATAATTAATTAATATTAATTGTTATTGTGTAAGAGGTTATTGTTCAGCTTTTCAAACTGTGGCCCGCCAGGTGATCAGTGACCGGAATTCTGGCCCTTGGGCTCTTTTACATATCCCATTAAAATGTAAGCTAATTGTTTTATAATCCTCCTGTTACATTGCTTTATAATTAATAATTAATTAATATTAATTGTTATTGTGTAAGAGGTTATTGTTCAGCTTTTCAAACTGTGGCCCGCCAGGTGATCAGTGACCGGAATTCTGGCCCTTGGGCTCTTTTACATATCCCATTAAAATGTAAGCTAATTGTTTTATAATCCTCCTGTTACATTGCTTTATAATTAATAATTAATTAATATTAATTGTTATTGTGTAAGAGGTTATTGTTCAGCTTTTCAAACTGTGGCCCGCCAGGTGATCAGTGACCGGAATTCTGGCCCTTGGGCTCTTTTACATATCCCATTAAAATGTAAGCTAATTGTTTTATAATCCTCCTGTTACATTGCTTTATAATTAATAATTAATTAATATTAATTGTTATTGTGTAAGAGGTTATTGTTCAGCTTTTCAAACTGTGGCCCGCCAGGTGATCAGTGACCGGAATTCTGGCCCTTGGGCTCTTTTACATATCCCATTAAAATGTAAGCTAATTGTTTTATAATCCTCCTGTTACATTGCTTTATAATTAATAATTAATTAATATTAATTGTTATTGTGTAAGAGGTTATTGTTCAGCTTTTCAAACTGTGGCCCGCCAGGTGATCAGTGACCGGAATTCTGGCCCTTGGGCTCTTTTACATATCCCATTAAAATGTAAGCTAATTGTTTTATAATCCTCCTGTTACATTGCTTTATAATTAATAATTAATTAATATTAATTGTTATTGTGTAAGAGGTTATTGTTCAGCTTTTCAAACTGTGGCCCGCCAGGTGATCAGTGACCGGAATTCTGGCCCTTGGGCTCTTTTACATATCCCATTAAAATGTAAGCTAATTGTTTTATAATCCTCCTGTTACATTGCTTTATAATTAATAATTAATTAATATTAATTGTTATTGTGTAAGAGGTTATTGTTCAGCTTTTCAAACTGTGGCCCGCCAGGTGATCAGTGACCGGAATTCTGGCCCTTGGGCTCTTTTACATATCCCATTAAAATGTAAGCTAATTGTTTTATAATCCTCCTGTTACATTGCCATTAAAATGTAATAAATAATCCTCCTGTTACATTGCTTTATAATTAATAATTAATTAATATTAATTGTTATTGTGTAAGAGGTTATTGTTCAGCTTTTCAAACTGTGGCCCGCCAGGTGATCAGTGACCGGAATTCTGGCCCTTGGGCTCTTTTACATATCCCATTAAAATGTAAGCTAATTGTTTTATAATCCTCCTGTTACATTGCTTTATAATTAATAATTAATTAATATTAATTGTTATTGTGTAAGAGGTTATTGTTCAGCTTTTCAAACTGTGGCCCGCCAGGTGATCAGTGACCGGAATTCTGGCCCTTGGGCTCTTTTACATATCCCATTAAAATGTAAGCTAATTGTTTTATAATCCTCCTGTTACATTGCTTTATAATTAATAATTAATTAATATTAATTGTTATTGTGTAAGAGGTTATTGTTCAGCTTTTCAAACTGTGGCCCGCCAGGTGATCAGTGACCGGAATTCTGGCCCTTGGGCTCTTTTACATATCCCATTAAAATGTAAGCTAATTGTTTTATAATCCTCCTGTTACATTGCTTTATAATTAATAATTAATTAATATTAATTGTTATTGTGTAAGAGGTTATTGTTCAGCTTTTCAAACTGTGGCCCGCCAGGTGATCAGTGACCGGAATTCTGGCCCTTGGGCTCTTTTACATATCCCATTAAAATGTAAGCTAATTGTTTTATAATCCTCCTGTTACATTGCTTTATAATTAATAATTAATTAATATTAATTGTTATTGTGTAAGAGGTTATTGTTCAGCTTTTCAAACTGTGGCCCGCCAGGTGATCAGTGACCGGAATTCTGGCCCTTGGGCTCTTTTACATATCCCATTAAAATGTAAGCTAATTGTTTTATAATCCTCCTGTTACATTGCTTTATAATTAATAATTAATTAATATTAATTGTTATTGTGTAAGAGGTTATTGTTCAGCTTTTCAAACTGTGGCCCGCCAGGTGATCAGTGACCGGAATTCTGGCCCTTGGGCTCTTTTACATATCCCATTAAAATGTAAGCTAATTGTTTTATAATCCTCCTGTTACATTGCTTTATAATTAATAATTAATTAATATTAATTGTTATTGTGTAAGAGGTTATTGTTCAGCTTTTCAAACTGTGGCCCGCCAGGTGATCAGTGACCGGAATTCTGGCCCTTGGGCTCTTTTACATATCCCATTAAAATGTAAGCTAATTGTTTTATAATCCTCCTGTTACATTGCTTTATAATTAATAATTAATTAATATTAATTGTTATTGTGTAAGAGGTTATTGTTCAGCTTTTCAAACTGTGGCCCGCCAGGTGATCAGTGACCGGAATTCTGGCCCTTGGGCTCTTTTACATATCCCATTAAAATGTAAGCTAATTGTTTTATAATCCTCCTGTTACATTGCTTTATAATTAATAATTAATTAATATTAATTGTTATTGTGTAAGAGGTTATTGTTCAGCTTTTCAAACTGTGGCCCGCCAGGTGATCAGTGACCGGAATTCTGGCCCTTGGGCTCTTTTACATATCCCATTAAAATGTAAGCTAATTGTTTTATAATCCTCCTGTTACATTGCTTTATAATTAATAATTAATTAATATTAATTGTTATTGTGTAAGAGGTTATTGTTCAGCTTTTCAAACTGTGGCCCGCCAGGTGATCAGTGACCGGAATTCTGGCCCTTGGGCTCTTTTACATATCCCATTAAAATGTAAGCTAATTGTTTTATAATCCTCCTGTTACATTGCTTTATAATTAATAATTAATTAATATTAATTGTTATTGTGTAAGAGGTTATTGTTCAGCTTTTCAAACTGTGGCCCGCCAGGTGATCAGTGACCGGAATTCTGGCCCTTGGGCTCTTTTACATATCCCATTAAAATGTAAGCTAATTGTTTTATAATCCTCCTGTTACATTGCTTTATAATTAATAATTAATTAATATTAATTGTTATTGTGTAAGAGGTTATTGTTCAGCTTTTCAAACTGTGGCCCGCCAGGTGATCAGTGACCGGAATTCTGGCCCTTGGGCTCTTTTACATATCCCATTAAAATGTAAGCTAATTGTTTTATAATCCTCCTGTTACATTGCTTTATAATTAATAATTAATTAATATTAATTGTTATTGTGTAAGAGGTTATTGTTCAGCTTTTCAAACTGTGGCCCGCCAGGTGATCAGTGACCGGAATTCTGGCCCTTGGGCTCTTTTACATATCCCATTAAAATGTAAGCTAATTGTTTTATAATCCTCCTGTTACATTGCTTTATAATTAATAATTAATTAATATTAATTGTTATTGTGTAAGAGGTTATTGTTCAGCTTTTCAAACTGTGGCCCGCCAGGTGATCAGTGACCGGAATTCTGGCCCTTGGGCTCTTTTACATATCCCATTAAAATGTAAGCTAATTGTTTTATAATCCTCCTGTTACATTGCTTTATAATTAATAATTAATTAATATTAATTGTTATTGTGTAAGAGGTTATTGTTCAGCTTTTCAAACTGTGGCCCGCCAGGTGATCAGTGACCGGAATTCTGGCCCTTGGGCTCTTTTACATATCCCATTAAAATGTAAGCTAATTGTTTTATAATCCTCCTGTTACATTGCTTTATAATTAATAATTAATTAATATTAATTGTTATTGTGTAAGAGGTTATTGTTCAGCTTTTCAAACTGTGGCCCGCCAGGTGATCAGTGACCGGAATTCTGGCCCTTGGGCTCTTTTACATATCCCATTAAAATGTAAGCTAATTGTTTTATAATCCTCCTGTTACATTGCTTTATAATTAATAATTAATTAATATTAATTGTTATTGTGTAAGAGGTTATTGTTCAGCTTTTCAAACTGTGGCCCGCCAGGTGATCAGTGACCGGAATTCTGGCCCTTGGGCTCTTTTACATATCCCATTAAAATGTAAGCTAATTGTTTTATAATCCTCCTGTTACATTGCTTTATAATTAATAATTAATTAATATTAATTGTTATTGTGTAAGAGGTTATTGTTCAGCTTTTCAAACTGTGGCCCGCCAGGTGATCAGTGACCGGAATTCTGGCCCTTGGGCTCTTTTACATATCCCATTAAAATGTAAGCTAATTGTTTTATAATCCTCCTGTTACATTGCTTTATAATTAATAATTAATTAATATTAATTGTTATTGTGTAAGAGGTTATTGTTCAGCTTTTCAAACTGTGGCCCGCCAGGTGATCAGTGACCGGAATTCTGGCCCTTGGGCTCTTTTACATATCCCATTAAAATGTAAGCTAATTGTTTTATAATCCTCCTGTTACATTGCTTTATAATTAATAATTAATTAATATTAATTGTTATTGTGTAAGAGGTTATTGTTCAGCTTTTCAAACTGTGGCCCGCCAGGTGATCAGTGACCGGAATTCTGGCCCTTGGGCTCTTTTACATATCCCATTAAAATGTAAGCTAATTGTTTTATAATCCTCCTGTTACATTGCTTTATAATTAATAATTAATTAATATTAATTGTTATTGTGTAAGAGGTTATTGTTCAGCTTTTCAAACTGTGGCCCGCCAGGTGATCAGTGACCGGAATTCTGGCCCTTGGGCTCTTTTACATATCCCATTAAAATGTAAGCTAATTGTTTTATAATCCTCCTGTTACATTGCTTTATAATTAATAATTAATTAATATTAATTGTTATTGTGTAAGAGGTTATTGTTCAGCTTTTCAAACTGTGGCCCGCCAGGTGATCAGTGACCGGAATTCTGGCCCTTGGGCTCTTTTACATATCCCATTAAAATGTAAGCTAATTGTTTTATAATCCTCCTGTTACATTGCTTTATAATTAATAATTAATTAATATTAATTGTTATTGTGTAAGAGGTTATTGTTCAGCTTTTCAAACTGTGGCCCGCCAGGTGATCAGTGACCGGAATTCTGGCCCTTGGGCTCTTTTACATATCCCATTAAAATGTAAGCTAATTGTTTTATAATCCTCCTGTTACATTGCTTTATAATTAATAATTAATTAATATTAATTGTTATTGTGTAAGAGGTTATTGTTCAGCTTTTCAAACTGTGGTCCGCCAGGTGATCAGTGACCGGAATTCTGGCCCTTGGGCTCTTTTACATATCCCATTAAAATGTAAGCTAATTGTTTTATAATCCTCCTGTTACATTGCTTTATAATTAATAATTAATTAATATTAATTGTTATTGTGTAAGAGGTTATTGTTCAGCTTTTCAAACTGTGGTCCGCCAGGTGATCAGTGACCGGAATTCTGGCCCTTGGGCTCTTTTACATATCCCATTAAAATGTAAGCTAATTGTTTTATAATCCTCCTGTTACATTGCTTTATAATTAATAATTAATTAATATTAATTGTTATTGTGTAAGAGGTTATTGTTCAGCTTTTCAAACTGTGGCCCGCCAGGTGATCAGTGACCGGAATTCTGGCCCTTGGGCTCTTTTACATATCCCATTAAAATGTAAGCTAATTGTTTTATAATCCTCCTGTTACATTGCTTTATAATTAATAATTAATTAATATTAATTGTTATTGTGTAAGAGGTTATTGTTCAGCTTTTCAAACTGTGGCCCGCCAGGTGATCAGTGACCGGAATTCTGGCCCTTGGGCTCTTTTACATATCCCATTAAAATGTAAGCTAATTGTTTTATAATCCTCCTGTTACATTGCTTTATAATTAATAATTAATTAATATTAATTGTTATTGTGTAAGAGGTTATTGTTCAGCTTTTCAAACTGTGGCCCGCCAGGTGATCAGTGACCGGAATTCTGGCCCTTGGGCTCTTTTACATATCCCATTAAAATGTAAGCTAATTGTTTTATAATCCTCCTGTTACATTGCTTTATAATTAATAATTAATTAATATTAATTGTTATTGTGTAAGAGGTTATTGTTCAGCTTTTCAAACTGTGGTCCGCCAGGTGATCAGTGACCGGAATTCTGGCCCTTGGGCTCTTTTACATATCCCATTAAAATGTAAGCTAATTGTTTTATAATCCTCCTGTTACATTGCTTTATAATTAATAATTAATTAATATTAATTGTTATTGTGTAAGAGGTTATTGTTCAGCTTTTCAAACTGTGGCCCGCCAGGTGATCAGTGACCGGAATTCTGGCCCTTGGGCTCTTTTACATATCCCATTAAAATGTAAGCTAATTGTTTTATAATCCTCCTGTTACATTGCTTTATAATTAATAATTAATTAATATTAATTGTTATTGTGTAAGAGGTTATTGTTCAGCTTTTCAAACTGTGGCCCGCCAGGTGATCAGTGACCGGAATTCTGGCCCTTGGGCTCTTTTACATATCCCATTAAAATGTAAGCTAATTGTTTTATAATCCTCCTGTTACATTGCTTTATAATTAATAATTAATTAATATTAATTGTTATTGTGTAAGAGGTTATTGTTCAGCTTTTCAAACTGTGGCCCGCCAGGTGATCAGTGACCGGAATTCTGGCCCTTGGGCTCTTTTACATATCCCATTAAAATGTAAGCTAATTGTTTTATAATCCTCCTGTTACATTGCTTTATAATTAATAATTAATTAATATTAATTGTTATTGTGTAAGAGGTTATTGTTCAGCTTTTCAAACTGTGGCCCGCCAGGTGATCAGTGACCGGAATTCTGGCCCTTGGGCTCTTTTACATATCCCATTAAAATGTAAGCTAATTGTTTTATAATCCTCCTGTTACATTGCTTTATAATTAATAATTAATTAATATTAATTGTTATTGTGTAAGAGGTTATTGTTCAGCTTTTCAAACTGTGGTCCGCCAGGTGATCAGTGACCGGAATTCTGGCCCTTGGGCTCTTTTACATATCCCATTAAAATGTAAGCTAATTGTTTTATAATCCTCCTGTTACATTGCTTTATAATTAATAATTAATTAATATTAATTGTTATTGTGTAAGAGGTTATTGTTCAGCTTTTCAAACTGTGGCCCGCCAGGTGATCAGTGACCGGAATTCTGGCCCTTGGGCTCTTTTACATATCCCATTAAAATGTAAGCTAATTGTTTTATAATCCTCCTGTTACATTGCTTTATAATTAATAATTAATTAATATTAATTGTTATTGTGTAAGAGGTTATTGTTCAGCTTTTCAAACTGTGGCCCGCCAGGTGATCAGTGACCGGAATTCTGGCCCTTGGGCTCTTTTACATATCCCATTAAAATGTAAGCTAATTGTTTTATAATCCTCCTGTTACATTGCTTTATAATTAATAATTAATTAATATTAAATGTTATTGTGTAAGAGGTTATTGTTCAGCTTTTCAAACTGTGGCCCGCCAGGTGATCAGTGACCGGAATTCTGGCCCTTGGGCTCTTTTACATATCCCATTAAAATGTAAGCTAATTGTTTTATAATCCTCCTGTTACATTGCTTTATAATTAATAATTAATTAATATTAATTGTTATTGTGTAAGAGGTTATTGTTCAGCTTTTCAAACTGTGGCCCGCCAGGTGATCAGTGACCGGAATTCTGGCCCTTGGGCTCTTTTACATATCCCATTAAAATGTAAGCTAATTGTTTTATAATCCTCCTGTTACATTGCTTTATAATTAATAATTAATTAATATTAATTGTTATTGTGTAAGAGGTTATTGTTCAGCTTTTCAAACTGTGGCCCGCCAGGTGATCAGTGACCGGAATTCTGGCCCTTGGGCTCTTTTACATATCCCATTAAAATGTAAGCTAATTGTTTTATAATCCTCCTGTTACATTGCTTTATAATTAATAATTAATTAATATTAAATGTTATTGTGTAAGAGGTTATTGTTCAGCTTTTCAAACTGTGGCCCGCCAGGTGATCAGTGACCGGAATTCTGGCCCTTGGGCTCTTTTACATATCCCATTAAAATGTAAGCTAATTGTTTTATAATCCTCCTGTTACATTGCTTTATAATTAATAATTAATTAATATTAATTGTTATTGTGTAAGAGGTTATTGTTCAGCTTTTCAAACTGTGGCCCGCCAGGTGATCAGTGACCGGAATTCTGGCCCTTGGGCTCTTTTACATATCCCATTAAAATGTAAGCTAATTGTTTTATAATCCTCCTGTTACATTGCTTTATAATTAATAATTAATTAATATTAAATGTTATTGTGTAAGAGGTTATTGTTCAGCTTTTCAAACTGTGGCCCGCCAGGTGATCAGTGACCGGAATTCTGGCCCTTGGGCTCTTTTACATATCCCATTAAAATGTAAGCTAATTGTTTTATAATCCTCCTGTTACATTGCTTTATAATTAATAATTAATTAATATTAATTGTTATTGTGTAAGAGGTTATTGTTCAGCTTTTCAAACTGTGGCCCGCCAGGTGATCAGTGACCGGAATTCTGGCCCTTGGGCTCTTTTACATATCCCATTAAAATGTAAGCTAATTGTTTTATAATCCTCCTGTTACATTGCTTTATAATTAATAATTAATTAATATTAATTGTTATTGTGTAAGAGGTTATTGTTCAGCTTTTCAAACTGTGGCCCGCCAGGTGATCAGTGACCGGAATTCTGGCCCTTGGGCTCTTTTACATATCCCATTAAAATGTAAGCTAATTGTTTTATAATCCTCCTGTTACATTGCTTTATAATTAATAATTAATTAATATTAATTGTTATTGTGTAAGAGGTTATTGTTCAGCTTTTCAAACTGTGGCCCGCCAGGTGATCAGTGACCGGAATTCTGGCCCTTGGGCTCTTTTACATATCCCATTAAAATGTAAGCTAATTGTTTTATAATCCTCCTGTTACATTGCTTTATAATTAATAATTAATTAATATTATTAATTGTTATTGTGTAAGAGGTTATTGTTCAGCTTTTCAAACTGTGGCCCGCCAGGTGATCAGTGACCGGAATTCTGGCCCTTGGGCTCTTTTACATATCCTTGGGCTCTTTTACATATCCCATTAAAATGTAAGCTAATTGTTTTATAATCCTCCTGTTACATTGCTTTATAATTAATAATTAATTAATATTAATTGTTATTGTGTAAGAGGTTATTGTTCAGCTTTTCAAACTGTGGCCCGCCAGGTGATCAGTGACCGGAATTCTGGCCCTTGGGCTCTTTTACATATCCCATTAAAATGTAAGCTAATTGTTTTATAATCCTCCTGTTACATTGCTTTATAATTAATAATTAATTAATATTAATTGTTATTGTGTAAGAGGTTATTGTTCAGCTTTTCAAACTGTGGTCCGCCAGGTGATCAGTGACCGGAATTCTGGCCCTTGGGCTCTTTTACATATCCCATTAAAATGTAAGCTAATTGTTTTATAATCCTCCTGTTACATTGCTTTATAATTAATAATTAATTAATATTAATTGTTATTGTGTAAGAGGTTATTGTTCAGCTTTTCAAACTGTGGCCCGCCAGGTGATCAGTGACCGGAATTCTGGCCCTTGGGCTCTTTTACATATCCCATTAAAATGTAAGCTAATTGTTTTATAATCCTCCTGTTACATTGCTTTATAATTAATAATTAATTAATATTAATTGTTATTGTGTAAGAGGTTATTGTTCAGCTTTTCAAACTGTGGCCCGCCAGGTGATCAGTGACCGGAATTCTGGCCCTTGGGCTCTTTTACATATCCCATTAAAATGTAAGCTAATTGTTTTATAATCCTCCTGTTACATTGCTTTATAATTAATAATTAATTAATATTAATTGTTATTGTGTAAGAGGTTATTGTTCAGCTTTTCAAACTGTGGTCCGCCAGGTGATCAGTGACCGGAATTCTGGCCCTTGGGCTCTTTTACATATCCCATTAAAATGTAAGCTAATTGTTTTATAATCCTCCTGTTACATTGCTTTATAATTAATAATTAATTAATATTAATTGTTATTGTGTAAGAGGTTATTGTTCAGCTTTTCAAACTGTGGCCCGCCAGGTGATCAGTGACCGGAATTCTGGCCCTTGGGCTCTTTTACATATCCCATTAAAATGTAAGCTAATTGTTTTATAATCCTCCTGTTACATTGCTTTATAATTAATAATTAATTAATATTAATTGTTATTGTGTAAGAGGTTATTGTTCAGCTTTTCAAACTGTGGCCCGCCAGGTGATCAGTGACCGGAATTCTGGCCCTTGGGCTCTTTTACATATGATAAAAGATAAAAATGCATAAATACTTTTTTTGACAGTAATAGCGTTCAAAAACTACTTCTATTTCGATAATTATCGACAACAAAACCGTTCGCTAACAGGTTATAAAGAACGTTATAAAAAATAAGCAAACTAGCAGTTTGACGTTGATAACTATTACCGAAAATTCAACAAATAATCAAACTAGCTGTTTGCCAGTTGCAGTTATTTGCAAATTAGCATGTAGGTACATATGTGATCGGAACAAGTGACCCTGTTATTTTTTTAATGTAAGTAAAATCCTTGGAAATTAAAAAAAATAAAAAAGGTCGGAGTCGGTAGGTTTTCAAGCGACTCCGACTCTTTGACTCAGACTGAGAAGCCCTAATCATTTTAATTAGCTTCAAGAATTTAGAAGCAGTTTTATTTTGAAACTAACGGTACCTGCACGACTTTGTCCGAATGTCATTTGATTAGCCTGTATATTTACAAATAATGGATGATGAATTTCTCGCCAATTGGCTATGTTCATTCGCTCTTCCCATGTTACGGTTCTACGTCATGATAATTTCGTAATTTACTCGTCCATCTTATGATAATTTTGCTCCGGAAACTGTTCTTAAAATTGAAATAATAAAAGAACAAAGTCGAATTATCGAAAAACCGCTTCGAGATGCACACCCCCATCCATGCTACAAACTAACTTTGTACCAAATTTCATGAAAATCGGCCGAACGGTCTAGGCGCTGTGCGCGTCACAGAAATCCAGACAGAGAGACTTTCAGCTTTATTATTAGTAGAGAGCGTAGTTATTGAATACTTAGGGGCCATTCATTAATTACGTAAGGATGATTTTGGCAATTTTTGATTCCCCTCCCCCCATATAAGGGTACGTAAGATTTTTCACCCCCCCCCCCTATTCTTACGTAAGATTCCATTTCGTTTTTCAAAACGATAAAATAACAAATCTTGTACTCGTTATTTTTTTTACATTACTAAATTAAACCTTTTGCGTAAAGAAACAGTTACTGAAAAGTAAGAATTTAAGCAGAATGTTTTTCGACCTTTTTTTTTTTTTTTTTTTTTTTTGAGCAAGCACGATTGCTTATTGCTTTCATTTGACTGTTTTTGAGGTCCTTTGATTTTTCCCACCGCCACCCTCTGCACCATCACCGTGGACAGGCGGGCTCCTCACGATGCTGCACCTATGGCGAAAGCCGTCTCCAGGTTGCATCCATGTCCTACACACACGCGCATACATACACAACTACACACACACACACAAACACATACATACAGACACTTACACATATACACACACAAAACCTACACACACACAAAACTACCACACTTTCATGCCTGCACACAGACACAAACACACATGCCTACACACACATACCCCATACACACAAACACACATATCCCCCCCCCACACACACACACTCGTGATTGCGAAAAACATAATTTGAGTTCAATGTGTCAAAATTCAAATTTTTTTTTTTTTTTTTTTTGATGTAATATTAACTAAAAATAAAACATGCCACACACAATGCGACTCTTTTATTCTATTTTACACTATTAATTCTTCGTAAAACAAATAAAAAAACATCTTATCCTATCACGTTTCTTACCTTCCACACGCAAATGGAACATAATATCTGCCAAATCACTTGACCGCTAATGTGAAATACCGACTTGGAAAATATTACGTAAGAATGAGTTTGACGCCCCCTCGCCAAGTAAGGGTATGTAGAGACTTTTCCAACCCCCCCCCCCTCCCCTCGGGACCCTTACGTACTTAATGAATGGCCCCTTATAGTCTACTATTTTCAGTGAAGATAAATTAGCGTAAGGTAATGGGGAAAATATCCTGCTAAACCTTGGGGGGAGGGATCTGAGCCCCCTTACAATTTTGCATATGGGCGCCCTTGTTCGTAACTACAGTGGATGCCGGTTAATCCTCCCGAAGTCTCACCGATACACGTGATGATAATTAGTTACCCCTTAACTCTGGGAGACCCGACACGATCTCATTAGGGTCTTTGAGCCATCAGTGTTATAGTCTTCAATAAGTGAGTTACGAAGTATTTACTTGATTGGGCTGAACCGTCTCAAGAATGTCAATGGACACTACTCATGGTTTGGCAGCGGTCCCTTCAGTTGTCTGTCTGCGGGTATTTTGACTAACTACGCAGTGTTAGAAGTGATAAAAAGAAAAAACTCATTTTGTTTAATGATTTCTGGACTTCAAACGCATCATTTACATGCTTAGGACTTGTACAGGCTTATGACTGCATGAAACATTCCGAGAAAAGATAAAAGTAAAAAAATAATTTTTGTTTTCGTTATTTATCTGATGAGGAACCACAGAAGCTTAAAACCATAAAAATGCGGTTAGAATTCGTAGGGGAAGACCGCCTAAATTGAAAACCGTAAGAACAAGAGGCCGGGGGTGCTAAATGTGAAGCAAAACAAAAATAAAAAATAGGGCATCTGAAGCCAAATTTAGTTAGGAATCGCCACAAGTACTTAGATTTTCTGTAAATATGACGATAATTTTTTCAAAAAAATTTTTTGACAAAGTTGCAAAAGTCCAATTTAGGAATATATGCGCCTATATTAGACCATGCGATTCCGAAATTGACCGCAACAGTAAATGATATAATAACTTGCATTTGAACTGTATAGTCTTTTTTACAGGATTCGCAATAGAACTTCCTTTGCTTTGAGCTAACTTGGCGCAGTGTTGATGAACCCACTGGTTGCATTTAATACACTAAATCACGTTTTGCACTTCATCTCTGTGGAAAATATTGCAAGTCCAGTTGTTTTGTGGTATTTTTTTTTTAATCTTTTTTGCGGCCTCTTTGTTCTGTGTTCTTTTTCTGTGGCGATAACGTTAGAACGTTTGCCGAAGTAGGTTTCCTTCTTCTGCCTAACATTTTTTTATGCAAAGCTAATACGTGTGCCACCTTAACAAAACCATCAATCGAACCGACGAGCATAACTTGATGAGAACTAACCATTAATTTCTCGGTACTCGTGTTAATTTTATCCGTACATTGCTTTTGTGCATCTTGAACAACTGACACCGAACATGTAGCAAGTTAACTTTGGTAGTCTCATCTGGACTACAAACTTCTGACTTGGTTGCTGCAAAGTCACTGTCATTAAATACAGATATAATAATAGGTCAAACTCCTGTTCTAGAGAATTCCATTCACAAAATATTGGCCACACTTGCAGTTTGTTCATAAGAGTCACCTAACAGTTTCTTATTTTGCATTGGGTAATGGACATCATTGGATGTTCTCGCATCCACGTAACACAGGTTCGATTGAAATATGTGGACAGATGCTAGAAAAAAGGCACATCAAAGGGCTGTAAACGATGCTTAGTGTGTGCTGAAAGAGGAAGTATTGTTACAACATTATCATTAGCAACGTTTGTAGCATAGCCCCATATCATCAGTCCTACAACCAGCCAATGCTCTTTCTATTATTTTTCCCGCCTATAAACCACATTTCCCCTTTTAGACATCTTCTAAAACCAAGAATGACAGAAATTAACGTAGTTTGCAGTTAATAAAGAAATCTGCTTAAAAAAAGGTTAACGAGCACAAATTTCAGTCAAATTTGAAGAAAAAAAACGTAAGGAATTTTCTCTAACAAAACTAAAATGGAAACTTCTGGCTGAAATGAAAAGAAGAAAAAATTTATTTCATGATATTGAAGTTCCTAAGTAATTTAATTGATAAAAACCAGTGTGAATGCTATAATAAGCCTTATAATTTATATTTTAAGTAATTCTAAATGCGCATTTAAATGTCACCACTAAATTTTTTTGTATAAATAAATTAAAATGTTGTTTGAATTTCTTGTTCTTGAACTGGACTACCGGTCCTTGTAGTTAATAAAATAACTAGTCTAAAAGTAATGTGAACAAGTACAAATATCAGTCAAATTGAAAAACTACATTTGACAAAATTGAAATTGAATCTTATTGGATAATCACTTAGGTTTATGCGTGGCAGCTTGTAGAAACTGTGCTTGGAAAAAGCAAAAAGTCAAAATGAATTTCCTTAATTAGTGTTAAAATATGACCAAAATAATCCTAACTACGTTATTAAGTTGTACTAATTACTTATTTTATAACGTGATCAGTAAAAAGGCTTGCTTAATTACCTGTTCTTAAATTGGACCACCGGTCCGATATAGGAAAATGTTTTGGTCCAATAAAGGAAAATACGCTATTTTTTTTATTTTTTTATATATTCCTTGTCAACAAGTTTCCCAATCGTGCATGTAAATACATTGCTGTAATCTCCATTAAATATTGTTTATAATACTATAAAAGCAATAGGGAAGTTGCAACCTATTAAATGTTCCTATTTTCACTATTGGATATTTTTAATTGACCCTCAAAACTAAAAAAATTCACCATCGCCGAATTTTAAAACACCGTGATTTATTTTTAATGATTTTTTAAAAATCCACGAGCAAAAGTGCGCTTTTCTGAAACGTAACGAGTTTACGTCACAAGGCACTAATGGGCAGCCTTCCGCCGAAGATCCCTTGTTTTCGCTTCGGACATTTTGAGCACGCTAATATTTTTATTTTTTAGAAATTCAATAATCCTTTTGAACACACTATGGAGACCGGATTCGTTAAAGCACAATCTAATAATCTTCCTCAAGTAACATCAATGATGGTATTCGAATATTTCCGAGAGGATGAGAGGTTTAATGTTCCAGAAATGCGAGGAGTTAAATGCGAGGAGGTAAGCCTTACGTTTCGTCTTCGAAGTCAACTGCACGTCCTTCGGCTTCTCCCACAGCGGAAGAGCGCTTGACGTCACTTCCTGTGCCATTGGACGTCACAAGCGCTTGAAAATTAAAAATTAATTTAAAAAAAAACTACTTATCGTATCGCAATTTTTTTTTCACCTATGATGTTCATACATGTTCTATCATATAAAAATAAAATTGAAAAATCGAAAACTTCCCTATTTCTGAGTTCTCAAATTTTAGTATTACTCTACTAGATACGAGTTCTCAAAATAAGACCGAACACGTTTTCAACACAAATCACATCGTAACTCAAGCTGCAGATCGAAATGTGACGAAACTTCATCCTCAAAGGTTTCAGACACAAATCTCTGTATTTCCACCGGCAGAGAGATTTAAGCCCTCACACAGTGGGGCGAAAACGACAAAAACCGCTTATAAGGGTAATTTTCTTTCTATATCAAACCAATTGCGGATTAATATATTTGCACAGGCCTATACCTTATGCAATCAGAACTGGAATTTTAGAGCCCTTCGTCCACTACAATACTAAAGATAGCCTTTAGAATGTGAAGAACCATGAATGAAGGGGATTTAAACAAATTGCTTTGAAGAAATCTATATATATTTTTTCTTATTAATGGCGGGTATATATAATTTCCCTCGTGTCCGAAGATACTAAAAGAGCAAAAAAAAAATAATAGAATATTCAAACAGATAATTGGTTGTGATCAGCACCGAAAACTGGGGAATTCAAAGTTATTTTTTTCAAAACGCTCTACAAAAAAATGTCCTCTTATGTCCTCTTAGAAATTAACATTAATTAGTCATCAATGGTCTGTAGGAAGACCCTGAAAAGGAATTAGCTGCGTAAACCTGCGATCTTTGGAGCCTGAGCCCAAACAAATCGAGAAAACTCCATTATAACATGCCTGTGTTAGCAAACAAGCGAGAGAGGTTCAAAAACACTTTTAAGCGCTTTTTGGCCTTTTCGCCCCACTGTGCCTCGGTCCAATTTAAGCAGTGGTCCAATACAAGCGGTCTTTCCCTAATTAATGCATCGTTCATCATTCTTTTACAACGTTTCTTAGTTAAAAACTTCCAAAGATCTCCTTTTTTATACAGAAAGACCAGTTTATAAGCCGCATAAAATCAACTGTTAATTACATGTTGTAGTACCGGATTTTCGTTTGCTATAATACCCACAGTGCACTGCAGTGACGTCAGGTGAATAGGGTCCATTTGCGTATAAGAAATCATTATGAGTCATCATGGTCAAGAGTAACCGACGTTGAATGGTATGAAGTTTTTTGTGAAGGCGGACACCCAAGACCTCCCCCCCCCCAGGAGGCCAGAGGGATGTTTTGACAACCGTTTTGTAGAGTACACGCCGATGTTTGAATTTTGCTACCCAGTCCCCCCCCCCTCCCCGATAGGCGTTGAAATAGACACGTTTCGTGGTGACGTCAGGGATTGCCAGAAACACGGCGAAGTTTCCAATCATGCCGTTGCTATGCGCGTTGCTAAGGGAGAATCAGGATAGGATCTTCGTACGAATAGGGTTAGAGCCATGCTTAATTGATGGTTTTTTACCAATTAAATGCTTAAAAATTTTTTTAATGGTTTCACGTTATATATAAGCCACCCATAGACATCATTTGACAAGTATCGACAGTTTTTACTTGTGAATCGGGTTGAAATTCGGGAAAACATAGACTTATGTAGAATACAAGTGTGTTTTCTAGAGTTATACACTTTTCTTATTGTTATTTCTTTTTTTTGGGGGGGGGGAAGGGGGGTAGTTCCGCCATTTGAGAGGATCTGGAAAGAATTGACCCCCTCCGCCGCTTTCGGAAAATTGTTGTATTCCTATAAATTTGGGCTTAATTTTTTGTCTTTCAATGCAATATGCATTGGCTGTATGTGTTTTGCAACCCCCCCCCCCCCCTTCGTTGAAAAATTGGAAATGACGGGACGAGGGAGATATTTTTTTTCCAATATCTTGTTTAAAGCTTAGTAAGAATTTGATTGAAATTATTTTCTTCGAGTGAGATTTTTTTCTTTAAATTGTATAAGTTATTTTTTGTTTGGGGAAGGAGAATTTTAACTTTTCTCGATTCTGATGCATGTTTGCATTGAAATTATTATTTTTTTTTTCGGGTGGGAGGGGGATTTTAGGTTACATTGTCCTTTTCCTAATGCGTGTTTGATCGAGATATTTTATTTTAAAAGTTTTTCTTCTGCGAGAACCCGCACCTAATTTAAGCTAAACTAGCTTGAAGAAATTGATGTAAAATTTCCATTGAAACTAGAAAAAAAAAAATATGTATATCCTCGCCCCCCCCCCCCCCCCCAAAGAGCAATTACTTAAAATTACGCATAACAAGAAGAAATATCCTAACCCCCTGAAGAAAAAAAAATTGAATTATGCATTGCAAATTGTAGAACAATTTGAAATTTTCAATACGTATTCATGTATATTCGGGTGGATCGATAAAAAGCGAAATTTCGAATCTTAATTTGGAATACCCACCAAAAGATTTGCGCGTGTAAGTACAACACACATGTAAAATATTATCAAGTTTGAACAACTCTTTGAGAGTCCTACCAAGGCTTGAATTTCTCCAAAAAGAGAAAAAAAGGTCAATTTTCCAAAAATTTTATGAAAATACTAGTGCTTAAATTTTTTGTTATGATATGATTAAAATGCTTCCTTTGAACCCTCTTTTAATGTATCTTCACAATTATTTAGTCTTTGCACCATTAAATTCATGCATAAGCCGTTAAGTTTCGCGAAATTAACCAAAAACTGACTTTTTTTAAGCTTTTTTGCACGTTGCAATATTTTTTTTTTCAAAGTCCAGTTTTCTTTTTTACAACGCCTGTACAGAATGCGGTTTTAAACGGAAGTGAAGTTAAACTTTATTACATTAACAGTCCAGCATCCACTAAAAACAGGTGGCTGCATTTCGTTCGATTCTACCTTTTCCATCTGCCGAGCGACATGTGTTAAGTATAAATTTATTGCTCATTTTACATTAGAAATAAACTATCAAAATGATTAAGTTGTACTAACTAAAAAAAACATAGAGAGAAGTGTATAGGTTACAAAGAATGTATATTTACTAACACACAGTCGCTCTGACATCTAAGCATCAATATTTCACAAAATGAGGGACTTGAAAAGTATCAGTTAGTTAAAGCCAGAGAAAATAGTGAATTCGTCACATCCATTCATGAAACCTCGTTGAAATCATTTTTGATTCAAATGATGACATGATACTTCGATATTTGATTTTTGCTCTTATGAAGCCATCTCTTGCCGATGGACTAATCACAAAAAAAGAAGCTTCTGTCACCATATTGGCACAGCGTTCCACCACCTGAGTGTGACAGGAGAACTAAACGAACGCAAAATTGGTGTTGGTGTTTTCAATCTATTGTTGAAGACTTTCATTAGATATGCCAGCTAAAATAGGAGTGGGGTGGCAGTTATTGCACATTCTTGCCGATTGATAACATCAGACTAATCTGATGCATTAAATATGATCCTTAAATTATAGAATTCTCTTATTTCTTCATGAACAGAAGCCACTTGTCTGGTCTTCAAAATCTTCGCAAAACCAGTTCTCTAATGTACTTCGTTCATCAGTGATCATTGTAAAAGTAATAATTTCCAGGTGGCAAAAATAGGCATTTGGTTGAATGACAGGATCAATAATTTTTTCAGATTTTCACTTACGTAACGAGATGCTGTAATAATACTGATGAGGAACAGCGAAGTTTTGTTTCAATTCCAGAAGAAGAAAAATTTGCAACGACTATATTCCCGCCAACAGAGTCATCAACATTTTTTGGTGTTGATGTCACTTCAAAAGTGGAACAAATGAGGCTTTCTCTTCCAATGCTACCAAGAGTGCTACCAGTACGGCATTTCTTACAGATGTGCGATGTGCTGCAGCAATTGCTTCAGAAACATTAAAAATGTTTAAGCCTTAAGGATCTGCAATTACGGTCATAGAGAGTAAAATTGGACATTCATCCCATGGTTAATCTGCGAACTGCATTCGAGCAGCCTTTGCGTCACCTGTTCACATTACTTGATGGTGAAACTGCTGGTCCATGTGAATTTTCGCAGGACCAATAGGTAAATTGCTAGACAGGTGCGACAATTTACCACTGGTCCAGTTTGAAGCAATTAGGCTCCTTGTCGTAAGTGTGGGCTGTTAATATAATAAAGTATAATTTCATTTCCATTTAAAACTGCATTCTGCACAGCCATTGCCAAAAAAATGGACTTTAAAAGAAAAAATATTACAATGTGCAAAAAGGCTTGAAAAAAATCAGTTTTTGGAATTTTCACGAAATTTTACGAACTTGTGGGCGAACCTAATACTGCAAAGAATGTAAATAATTTTGAAGATACATGAAAAGCGTGTTAAAAGGAAACATTTTAATGGTATTAGAACAAAAAATTTGAATCTTATTGTTTTCATAAAAATTTTGGAAAATTGACGTTTTTTCCTATTTTTGGAGAAATTCAAGCCCTGGTAGGACCCTCAAGGAGTTGTTCAAACTTGATAATATTTTACATGTGTATTGTTCTTACACGCGCAAATCTTTTGGTGGGTATTCCAAATTAAGATTCGAAATTTCATTTTTTTCGATCCACCCTAATGTATATTGATGTAAAAAATATGCATAACAAGTAGAGTAAAGTAAAAATCTCCCGCATCGGAAACCAAAAAAAAATTTAAATACTCCTGACAATTCAAAGAAAACACGCAATTCTCCCTTTTCCCCGAAGAGCCCGAAGGAATGGGGTTTTATTACTGAAAAAAAAATCCTCCCCCTCTCCAGGTATCTGACTAGACTGATATGGCCTCTCGTCTTCTAAAGAAAATAATGCACATAATTTAATTAAAACTACTCCTCTTCCTTAAAAGAAAAATAAATAAATAAATAATAATAATAATAATAATAATAATAATAATAATAATGATAATTAAATTTCGCTCTAAACTTTAAAAGAAAAATCACCCTCCCCCACAAGGCATGATATTTCAAATTTTCTAGAAGGGTACGTGCAAAAGGCAAATAGTCACTGTATGTTGCGTCGAAAAGCAGCAAAAATTACGCCAAATTTCTAGAAATAGAGTTATTTTCTCCCCCCAAACCCCCAAATTAAAAGAAATAACAATAAGAAGAGTGTATAAGAAAAAACACTTGTATTCCACAATCAGTAAGTCTATGTTTTGCCGAATTTTAACCCGATTCAAGTGTAAAAACTATCGATACTTGTCAAATGATGTCTATGAGTGGCTTATATGTAACTTGAAACCATTAAAAAAAAATTTTAAGCATTCAATTGGCAAAAAAACTATCAATTAAACACCGCTCTAACCCTATTCGTACGAAAATCCTATGCTGATTCTCCCTTGGCAACGCGCATAGCAACGGCGTGATTGGAAACTTCGCCCTGTTTCTGGCAACTCCTGACGTCACACTAAAGGTGTCTATTTACTAAGTAAAACAAGTGGGATTATGACTTCAAATAGCATCGGCTGAAAAAAATAAGTATTCGCTTACCGAGCGGTTTTATTGCTGAAAATGTTCTATTTTGAAGAGTTTTGTTGTCCTGCATTTCTAAATTTGTCCAGTGTGTGAAGAGTGAATGCAAATTTGGCACGATGACTTAAGAATTATTAACTGCAAATTACAGCGGAAACTTGAATGTTAAACTTTCTTGGTCAAAGAACATTAAAAATTTTTCCTAAAGAAGTATTTAGAAACAGTAAATGAAGCACAAGAATTGCCAAAATTCTAATATTAGCTATAATGAACAAAATTAATCACATTTGAAGACATCCGGCAGCTAAGACTATTTTAATTTGCTTGGAAAATTATTAATGAGGTGATTAATGAATAATTATCGTTGTCATTACTAATTCGTACATGAATACTTTGAAGCATTTATCATGGCCAATTATATTATTAGTAGAACATTGGAATATCCAAGAAACTGAGCTAATCCAACTTTCAGGAACTTTGCTTCTTTGGAGCTTAACATTTAATGCATTAACAATGAAATTAACAGTTTAACAATACTGAGCTCATAACACTAAACTTTTAAATATTTTTTTCACTATAATAAAAAAGTATCTATACATTTACTTAATAAAACTTAATGAATTCTAGCCCCTGAATTCGAATACATCTTCGTTTAATTGTTGGGCGTATTGTCATCTGTAGGCCAAAATTTCAAACTCATTCAATAACAATGTGTTATCCATCCTTTTAGAGACAACATTCTAATCTGGAAAAAGGTTTTTCAAGATGGATGCAATGCGTAGAATAATTATTGCTTGAAGAACAGCTTATAAATTTTAACTATAAAGCATTCATGAAACGCAACCTGTAATTTTTCAAGCATATATTTGATATAAATTTTTTTTTCTAGTAATTGCTTACATTTTGATGTATCAGTTTCTGTAATTTCTGTCATTGAATTTTTATTTTTTACTTGTTAAGCCTAAGTTGAATTATATAATGAACGGCCTGTTACGTTCGCCACAAAACATCGTGTTTTCCACGACTATAAAAAGAAAAATGCTGTTTTATCTTCCGAAGAACCGTCGTCATTAAAGAGGACTGGGCGACGTTAAATATGCTCGTGCTCTCAATGTCCTCCAAGTGAAACGATACCTCTGGGGGTGCTAGCACCAGGTAGCTATTAGCTCCTGGTCTAGTTCTAAATTCTCATTAACTGTTCGATCCGGTGATGGTGCTGCCATCTATCGGTATAAAAAATAATGGAGGCAAGGCACTTAGTATGCAGTCCTCGACATAAATACAGTTGTAGTCAGTAGTGACTTAAGAATGTTACATTTTGATTAAATTAATTAAACAATTATTTATCAGCGTGACTAACGTGACTAACAAATTGATTGTGACGAACGTAATTACTTGAAACAAACGCTACATCCTTCGAACGTTTAGTTCAATGAAAAATAAATAGAATGTATATTTCTGAATAACTTATTTTTTTTTAAATATCACTGTATAACATTTTTTTTAACTTTTAAAATTAAATAGCAATTAACTCGATTTTGTAACGCATATTTGTGGAGTTATCTTGGGTTACTTTTTTAATGGAAACGAGCTGATTTGTGCATCACATGACTTCCTTTTACTCCAATTTAATGTCATTTCCCCATTATTGGCAATTTTAATGTTATTCAATTGTTTAATCTATAAATATCACAAACAATGGACATATTGAAACCAAATTTCAAAAGAAAAGAAACGCCAATTTTGTCGCCAAGTTGGCGACAAAACTTGGCGAGCAAAAGACTGGCGATACATCGCCAAGTGTCCGACAAATTATAACACAACTTGAGAGGCGCTCGCGGGCTGTCGTGGTTTGGTTTGAGTTACAACACGATGCTTGTTTTAGATATTTTCTACCATGCAAGATGTTACTTTCGGATATTATATTTCAATTACATAATACTTTCCTAATAGAAATTTAATGGTCGGTACAGAATTCATTTTACTGACTGTACATTACCATAATGCATTAAACACCCCTTTTTTCTTTTGCTTTAGAAAATCACGAGTGGTTCTTCATTATTGGGTTAGCACTTTTTGTGCTAACAACTTTCGTCCTTGCATGTCACAGATGCCGTAGAATGACGAGAGATACGGAAGACGAAAACAGGTAAGAATGTGAAATGAGCTTCAAAAAATACGTATTTAAACTTAGAAAATGTAATTTTTCGAATGTTGCAGCGTTTTTGACATTATTCTAACGCTATACTGAAATCGCGTAAGAGAATGAATACATATGAAAACGAGGCATTAAACATAAAACACAAAAGGAATGAACTGGTTCATACATACATCATGTGACAGGTGTGGCTTGGCAAAAACTTTGGCAGCATGGTTGCTAGATGGCGGCATTATCTATAGTTTGGCACTCGACATTTATTTTAAGACAAAATCGATTTTCATTAGGTTTTTTGAGCAATCACGATTGCTTATTGCGTTCATTTGACTGTTATGATGTGCTATGATTTTATTTTCCCGCCAGCACCCTCTGCAGCATCACCGTCGACCGGCTCCTCTCGATGCTGCTCCTCTAGCGAAAGCAATCTCTAGGTTGCGTCAACATCCTACACTTACACGCACGTACACACACACACACACACACAAACAAACACATACACGCACATACATAAGCCTACACATACATACACACACACTACACACAACTACCCACACACTCATGCCTGCACACAGACACAAACACCTATTCCTACACATACATAGACATTCCCCCCCCCCCACACCCAGAAAATATTCAAGGTTAACTTTAAAAATGATAAAACTTTGGGTTTAAAGGAAATCGTGAAATTTCAAACCGAAGTTGCACAATTTACTTTTTATGCTATAGAGCACGTAGTTACACCAAAACATGATCTAAAGTCCAGGAAAAAACCTAATTTCAACTAACCCCGACTAGATTCGCTGTGAGAGGTTTGTGTCTTAAAGAGAAGCACACCTCTTGAGACAAGAACTCAAAACATTTTGCTCAAAATTTCAAAAGATCTGAGAAAAATGAAGTGAATTATAAACATTACTTTTAGAACTTATGCAAGAAAATAAAACGTTAAAAAAAATAAAATAAAAATAACTAAATGACATGAATACTGCAGTACTCTTGTTGTTGCGCTTGAGTGCGCATGACACCTACATTTAACAGTACGCAGTTGTCTGTTAATGTATAAGAGCGAGGGTGTGAAAGGGCTGCGCTTAAAGAAGCCTCGCATAAAACAGTCCAATAGAGAATCTTCAGTTGTGGCCTTAGTCGAGTAAATGTTTTTTTTTTTTTTTTAACTGAACTGTAAAATATACTCGTATTAACCCCTTCAGACCTGGTGTCCGGTATACCGGACGTATATTTTAAACAGCTGCTAATCACTTAATAATTGGATTAATTAGTTGATTTTTTCTTGTAGTTAACTCTTTACACAATACTTATTATAATCTGTGAAATAATTATTCGTTTTGGGATTGACAACACTGACATATAAGGATTGATAGGTAGAGAGTGGTTCATTTTTCGAAACCATGGATTTTCAGCTGAATAGCGAGGTTTTCTTCCTGATTTTTTTAAAAATATATAATCTTTAATTAATCGTTTCAGACGCTTATATTATGTTTTATAATTGTTTGTAGAACATTTTATAATAAAGTTTGTTCGGTATTTTATCGTTTTTGTATATGAAATATTGATTTCAAAAATATCAATATTGATTTCAAAGTCCGGAATATTGGACGTGCCACAACTCTTTTAATTAGGTCTTAAAATAGGTCATTGTTTGCACAATTAACACAACTACTACTGTTGTCACTCCAAACAAATTTTGTATTTCCTGTTTTCGTTGTATCAAATTTAAACTTGAGATCTGGCAACCCATTTTTTGGTTTGGAAAAAGAGAGACAAAAATATTAGCGTTCATGTAGAGTTACGTTACGCATACGTTAAGAAAAGAGTACCGAGAAAATAAGAGTACCGAGAAGGATATCTTTGTCTAGCGTCATAACCATTTTACAGGAATGTTGCCTGTTCTGACTTTTCATCTATTTCACTGCTTAACTTAAGGAACGTGAAATCCATGTCGATTAATTCTCTTGGTAGCTTTTTTTTTTTTTTTTCACACGCTTTATTTCTTTTCGGTTGTATTAAGACACAGGTTGTCTTTTTATAATCTAAATGTGCTTCAAACAAAAAATATTTTATCATCAATGATTATAATGGACAATAACTGCATCTCGTAAATTTTCTGAATTCTTCTGCTAACTTTTCGAAAAGTTTCTTCTAAATCCAAAAAATCTAATTTTTATTTCACACAAAAAGTTCTTCAATTACTTACACAGCATTGTAATTGGCCAGAAAGCACAGCGAGAAAAAAAATACCCCTGATTGTCCTGACGTTAGCTGCGCCAAAGTACACCACGCCCCTTTCACTCGCAATGTTGATGTTCCTCTAAATTTCATTATTTGTTATGACATAAGATTATTGTGCAATATAATAAGGATTCTAGAAAGCTGACGTCTATAATTTGCAGAAAATAACATTAAAAACAAGCATTTTTTTTTTTTTTTTGACTGAATTCAGAGATGTATGTGAAAGCTCAGAGGTGTGATTGATTTTTTATTTTTGGTGCTTAATAAGTCGGGACAATTAATCTAAATGAGAAAATATATTCAAATGGGCTGTAGAGTTAAGGGCGTAAAGGTTCGTGTTTGACTGCCATCGATGGATAGACGGCCGCGTGCATGTGATTTGAATCTTCCCTATCAAATACAATGTTTTCAAAATTAAACTTGTAAATTTATAGCATTGATTAACTCCTAAATCCCTCTCAATATTGCTGCTATGTCAGAAAAAAATTCTAAGTGAATTAAGAAATGCGAAACATGTTATTTTAAAGCCATAACATGTATGCGAAACAAAAATTAATTAATAGAAATACTACATTAGAATATCCGAGATCTTGTTTGATGCAAAATGTAATATATTCAATCAGTTCTGGCTGAATTTCTCTTTCAAATGTTCAAATTTTTTCGAAGCTACAGATTTTAGACGAAGGATAAAAAAACAAAAATAAATAAATACAACACTGTTTCATTTTGAAAAAGTTTTTCGTAAATATATGCATTATAATAAATAGTAAATATGTTTGTGTTGTTACAAAGTCATTTCCAAGCTTACTAAAATTAAATGAAAATATAACTTTAATCTTAAGTAATATAATTTTAAAAAAAGCACCTTTCTTTTTGTTCCTAAAGGAAATGAAAAAAAAAAAAAAAAAAAAAACTCACACAAGTTAATGTTTATAAAAATGTAAGAAATCGCCTAAAAAGTTCCTTTTGAAGTTGTGAGAGCTTCAATAAATAAGTATTTGATGTATGATATTAATTGAATTTATGCATTCCGTAAGATACTTTCAACGCAAGATCAATTCCTGGATTACAGTGGCGTAGCCATGGGGAGGATAGGGGGATTAGAACCCCCCCCCATGAGACCCCAAAAATTATTTATATATATATATATATATATATATATATATATATATATATATATATATATATATATATATATATATATATATATATATATATATATATACAGTGAAGCACCGTTTATATGTTTCTCTTTTTTACGTTTTTGTCAATTATACGTTTTTTCATACAGTCCCTTCAAAAACGTAAAAACGGTGCTTCACTGTATATACATACATACATACATAAATACATACATACATAATATATATATATATATATATATATATATATATATATATATATATATATATGTGTGTGTGTGTGTGTGTGTGTGTGTGTGTGTGTGTGTATAAATTTGAGGGCATAGCTTTACTTTAAACTTCAGATAAAATTAACCCCCTCCAAGGATTTTTTCTCGCTACGCCACTGCCTGGATATGTATCGCTTTCCTGTACTTGCAATGTACCTGTAAGTGTGAGATCTCTCAAAATTTCTGGAAAGCGTCATTCACCTTTAATCTGTACATTCCTTAATTTAATAGGATAGATATTTGGGATTTATAGACTTCTCGAAATTTTGAAAAATGGCGCAAGCAAGCGCAGGGGGTAATAGAACAGTTCCTTATGCAGACACACACGTGCACAGTGGATTTTTTTATTATTATTTTTTTTTTTTCAAGTTAAGATATGGTTTGGAAACTAATAACATTCAACCATGTTACGTTATTAAAAAACCATATTTTTGACATACAAATAAATAAATACATGATCCTAAATAAACACATAAATATATGAAAAACACCCACATAAAGCACACGGACATTGGGAAGCAAGGCACAACCCACGTCACTTCCTCGGAGTGTCACGTGACTCCTCGTTTCGGCGGAAAACGAAACGAATCAATTTTTTACTTGCAAATAACTTTTGAAATTTCGCGCTGAAATAAGACAAAATTGTTTTTTGATATTTTTAAGTCATTCTGAGTGTAATATATATCATTTATTTTTAAATGCTGTTATTGTCTACTGGATAAAAAAAGCATCCAATCAAGCAATGATTTTTTAACTCATTACGCTAACATATTTTTTTTTTTGAAATACACCGCCAGCTCAGTCAATTCCAGCCGAGGACTGCAGTTTCGTGCTTATTAGCACTCATCAGCCCGGCATAGGACTAACTGAGCTGTAGGTGGAAAACCTCTTAAGGAAGCCAAGAGTGCCAAACAAACTGGTAGCTAATACAGAATTAGCACTGACCAGACGAGTGACCGAAACAATGGTTCGGTTTAACTCGAATTTTGAAGGCAAAGGCAGGTATATTCAGTAAGTTACCGCCCTATAGCCAGGGCTAAGGAATTCTGTATTAGCTACCAGTTTGTTTGGCACTCTTGGCTTCCTTAAGAGGTTTTCCATTCATATATTTCTGCCTTAGCCCTGGCTATAGGGCGGTAACTTACTGAATATATTTTTTTTTGTTTAATCTATTCCTTTAGGAATGAAGAAAGTACAGAAGTTTTACCACTACCACAGAGAAATTGGAATTCTACCGCATGACAACAGATCCTCCAAAGTCACTAAAGCCTGTTCATTGTTCAAACTCAATATTTCAAATTCAAACTCAATCATCATTTTTTGTGCTTGTAAATGAAAGAACTGATCAGTATTATCTTAATTTTTGCATACAGCTGTCATGCATTTAGCTGTTGTTTATATACTACAGCTGTCTCTACCAGTGCCACAACCTTGTAAAGTGCATCTCTACATAAGTAAATACAAATTTTATGCACAACATTTTCTTGCTTATATACAATGGTCAAGAAAAATTAACTTGATGGGTACAAAAGTTTAGATTTATGTGTACTCTCTAATGACTATTATTGTTAAATTTAATACTAATGATCAGAGGTTCATAAAATGAAGAGCGTTCTGCAAACACGAATCGTAACTGGAAAACTTTCTGCAAATAATTATTTTGCCTAATTCACCCTTGAATAAGGAATTAAACTTGTATTCAATATTAAAGAGAGAAACAAAAAGTGCTTTTAAATCATTTAAAAAAAACTTTGCAACTTATAGCTTATTTTTCACCAACTGAAGAAAACTGCCTAAACCATTATCTTTTACCCAATACTTCAGTGGAAAGAGCGGTTCCACGCAAGAAAAGAGCGAAGAAGACGGCAAGAATAGGAGAGAGGAAAATATTTGAAAGAAACAGAATTAAAAGTGTGGGATTTTTTTTTTAAATTTCCTTTAAAAAAATGTTAATACAGTAAAACCTGTGAAGTTGACCACTCTTCTAAGTTGACTGTTTCAGGCATGGAATCAGCCCTTATCATATAAATCAACCTTCTTAAGTTGACCACCTGTGAACCGCCTTTGAAAAAAGTGAGAAAGGTGACAAATCTGAAAACAAAGGTGACTAAAAGGTGACCAAAAGCAATTTGTTAAGAACTCAAAAAACAGAAAAGGGTTATCCCTTTTTACTGACTTTTACCAAAATAGCCCTATATGCTTTTTGTAAAGATTTCTATGTATGGTTTCATTGTAGTTAAAAATTTCTGCAGACCCAAAAATTTTCTGCAAACACTTCCCACATTCGCCTATATTATGCAAGACTGCTAATAATATTGCTCATATATCTCTTGAAATTAAATTTATGACTTACAATTTTTGTTCAGTATCTACGTTATTTTGTTTCACTTCAAGCAAAATATTCATTGCCGCTTCTCTTTTTGCTGCTTTAATTTTACTGCTGCGTTTATATGAATCATGTTTGTTCTAAACAGTTTTGATTCCATGAAGTATCTGATTCAATAAAGTGGCTAATTCAACAAAGCTGGATTTTGTTTTTGACAATTTAATTAACCGGCGTCCACTGTATATTACTAAAATTTTAGAATTATTCAAATGTACACTGTTAAAAATTTTCCGGAAAATTTACGGTAATTGTTACTGGCATCCATGTTGCCAGTAACTATTACAGTAAAAATCAAATGTTACTGTAAAATTTTACGGTTTCCTCGGTAGGCCACAGCAACCAGTTGGTGCTGGGATCGCTTATTTCTCCGGTATAAATTACCGTAAAAATCAGCGATGCGTCGGCGAGGCAATTTTACAGTAACAATTACCAGAAAATCTTCCTGAATTTTTAACAGTGTAAAAAAAAAAATTAAAAAAAAATCTTTGTTACATTCAGTTCTGTAACTAATAGAAATTATTTTGAAGTAATTTGTTACATGAATATGTTTATCGTTGAATTTACAAGGCAACACAATGTAACAGTATGATCATGTTTTTTGTACAAAGCTTGCCCCAGGCACACAATCTGTCAGAGCTGAGCCCAGGAACTAATGTCACATTCTCCACTCTAGGTGACTTTTTTCCTGTTGGCGCAAAGAAAGCGTCGCCAAGAAAACGTTGTATGACGACATACGTCATACATCATTCTTAGCGGTGCTTTTTTAGTGCCAGCAGGAAAAATTCAGATAAAAAAACCTGATCAAAGAACTTCAGAACGTAATATATATAAGAAAAACATAAAACCACAACAAAAAACATCGCGAATATACGCTTCAA
Organism: Uloborus diversus; assembly: GCF_026930045.1. Taxonomy (NCBI): domain Eukaryota; kingdom Metazoa; phylum Arthropoda; class Arachnida; order Araneae; family Uloboridae; genus Uloborus; species Uloborus diversus. Next base: position 268,698,639 of record NC_072731.1, read on the forward strand.
AAATACTAGAAACTAGAAAGTTTTTGTACACAAAGAAAAATTACTAGAAAATATTTAAAATGCTTAAATTAATGAAATTACTATAACAGCTCACCAATGAAATATGTACCAATGTTCAATAGAAAAAAAAGCTATTTTTAACATGCATTTCATCGAATAAAAACTTCTCATGCTCTGCTGAAAAAGAGCAAAGCGATTCTAATTGTGATGTTTTAAGCGGAAAACATGTCCAAAATCAATAACTATTTCAGCCAAAAAACGCTTAGTTAGTCAAATTTCGATGCAAAAAAAGGTAGAAATGTCTCAAAAGAACAACCCAAACATAAACAATATAAAAATACCATACATTAATTTGCTATCCGGACATGCTTTCAAAATACCTATTATATTTTACATAAAATAACACTTTCATATTTTTATAAAGTGCTCAAGTCAACTTATTTTTAGAAATTCAGAACCTAAAGAAGGTACGTTCATAGAATGTCTAAATAATTCGTGGCATCTATAAGAATTAACTTTTAGAATAAAATAAACGTAATATTTTTGCGTAAGGAATTTACGTACAGTAAAAATAAAGTTAAAAACTAAAAGAGACCCTCAAGATTATGTAAACACAAAGAATTTGGGAAGTTAGTTTTTTTTTTAATTCTAGAAAAAAGAACTTACCTTTTTATGGTATAAATCCTAACACTCATTCTGAAACAAAATGACAATGGCACCTTACAGATACACACCAAGTTGGAACCACTTTTAATTAACGTTCAAGTTTGAAGAAACTGTAATTTTCTAATATTTATTCATCAAAACATAACTACTGAATTTAAACCAACACAAAATAAGATTTCCTATAAGGTATCTTGCACGAAAAAACAGGAATCTATATAACGTGAACAGTAAACAAGTTTGAACAGATCTAAGATTGCCTTCGGCTTGTCAAACACAGGTTAGTTTCGCAAGGGATGCCATGCTTAAAAAATTATCGCCTCATTGGCGAGAAAAATATTTCAATTTTGTGCAAAAAATCGGATGTCGCCAAATGGGGGGTATATCACATCTGTACCCTGAGCCCATACATACATAAATGAATTGCTGAGAGGAAAAAATACGACTGTACTATGAATTTTGTTCGATTCTTTTTTAATTTTTCATGCTAATGTAAGGACGAACTTCTACCAGTTAAATTTTGGACAAGTATGCCTTGAACTCTAATAAATTCAATATTTCTTAGGCATTTACACATTAATTTTTCTCTGATTGTCCCTTCATGAGAGGCAAATAAAAGAGGTCTTTATTCAAAGGGAAATAAGACCAAGAAAAATCTCCCTTCGCACAGAACTATCCGTTATTCCAAGGAGAATACTACTGTAATATTTAGCTTCAAAAATAATTATGTATTATTACTTTTTTGATTTGCAACATCAATTTTTTTTTAAGCTTAATGCAATCATTAACATTTAAATAAAACTTGATAAAAAATTTCACTGAAATAAAAAAGTTAACCATGCTATTTTTGAATGTAATAATTTTTCCATTTCATATAGCAGACCTAATCACAATTTGAATTTTAGTTTCTATCTTTAAATTAGTAAAAACAAAACTATTAGCAGAGTACTTAAATCACACATGTACGATTTTTATATAGAATGTAAATAGAATTTAAAAAGCATGCAAAACTACATACTTTGCGAACATATTTGGAGTGACTCTTAAACATATTAATCTTTGTAAAATTAATTAACAAAAATACCAAAACCCACTCTGATTAACTAAACTTACAAATATTTATCATGTTATAATACATAAATTGTTAAAATACCAGAATTTAAAAAAATTTTGAAAAAAAAAAATAGAACAGACTTCAAAATTGCTCTAAAAAGTGAAAAATAATTTTATTCTTTAAACACCATCGATAATGCTTTTAAACATAATTTTTGAAGTTGGCGCAAAAACAAAACGTAAAATCCAGTGCAACCATGCTTCGTTCATATTTTTTTTCAGAAAAGCATCCAAAGTTACGAACGAAACATTTATATCGCTATTCAAATATGCCGTCATCAATGCATAATGTATGTGATAGTGAAGAAACTGGTCCTGGTTAAATTTATAGTTGTATTTGAGTTATGGCTGTGAATGATTTTATCTATCGTTTTTGCACCAACTTCAAAAATTATGTTTAAAAGCATTATCGATGGTGTTTAAAGAATAAAATTATTTTTCACTTTTTAGAGCAGTTTTGAAGTCGGTTCTTTTTTTTTTTTTTTTTCAAAATTTTTTTGTTTTATTCTTTTTAGTGTAAATGTAAGTATTTCAGAAATAATAAGAAGTTACCATCACGAAACTTCACATTTTTTTCTTAAAAATGCTCCATACTAAAAAAAAACTATTGACACGCGTTAAACTTTAAGCGATTGGCACTAAAAACTTATCTTTGTTCCTCTCTGGAAATCATGCGTAGTTAATTTAATTATAACCATTTAAGTATTACGTTTTTCCTAACTAATTTACATTCCACAGCATCTAAGTTGCTCATGATGCAATCCTGTATTTTCTTACTTAGTCCCGATCATCTGTTATCGGCATAGACGATAGTGATAAAAATACTACAGAGTAGTTGAGTCAAACCTAATGGTAGCATTGTGAAGGCTAAGCAGATCCTAATCACTGCATCACCTCGCTTCCAGGTTAGGTTTACCCCTACTATGGAGCAATAGCACAGAAGAAAGGAAGATTTTGATAATTCACATAGGGTTACTATAAATCAGCAGGGTTACTAAAATAAAATTATTTACGCCAAAAATGAGACGACAGCACCAGATTCCCCATTATCGAAATATCCCTTGAAGAAATTTGATGCTTGCTTCAGAGAAGCCTTCATTCAAAATTATCATTGCAATTACTATTAATGTTACTGTTATATGGCACCAAACTTTTATAACAATGAGTTTCCTATTGTCGCGTAGATGAAGATAGCGAAGACAATGTGAAAGCCAAATGAAGCGAATACTCGTTAGTCTCAACTCGAGATCTTTATTCAGAACCACAAATGAACGTTACATCTCCTTATATACAACTTGAGAAAGTGCTGGAACTTTCCAGACTTGGAAAGATACAGAAATTAATAGAAAATTCGAGAAAATACGGGAAACAGTAGAAACGAAATTTTAGTAAAATTCACTTTTTCCTAGTCGGGATTTGAACTCGGGTCGCTCGTGTGGGAGGCGAGAATTCTACCACTGAGCCGCCGTTATCCACGGATGAAAAGTGCGAACTTCGCTACAAAATCATTTAATAGGGAAATTGCATAAAATTTACTGTTTTTTGCCCATAACGTTTTTCTAAAGAACAAATATGGTCAAACAAAGTAATGGGACCTAAGTTGAGCCATCCCCTATCCATTAAAAAAAGAATCATCAAAATCGGTTCACTAGGTGAGACGCTATGAGTGGACAAACAAAAAAAAAACATACATACGGTATGAATTGATAACCGCCTCCTTTTTAAAGTCGGTTAAAAAAAAAGTTAATTTTGCAACAACTTGATTTCAAAATGGAATTAACTCTCCTGAATGACGGGAATTTCGTCGATGGTGATGGATTTTGCTACCAGTAGGTCTATAAGCTTATCCAATTTTTTTTCTTGTCCTCTTAAAATCAAATAGGTTTTAGCATGTAAATACATTAGACAAGGAATGAATAAAAAATTTTTAAAAAAAGGCAAAAAAATGCTAAAAACTGGAATTATAGTTTTCTTGAGCCTATTTGAATCTTTATCCCTGAATATTTCATCAGAAGTGCCATGAGCATGATGGCCTTTGCTTTTATGTTTAGGGAAACTTAGATGAGTAAGGTAAAACAAATGCATGCCGTAACTTATAACTTGCTTTGACGCTTAGTGAAATCACAGTCATTTTTCATCGTGTTTGTGGGAAGCTTTCTTTTCTATTCTTCCGAAATTACATAACATCACAAATTGTCTGAAGGCTTTAATTCACCCCAAAGAAAATACACTAGTTAAATTCTCAGAAGGCATACAAACAGCTCATAGAAAAAAGAAATTTATTTTTTGTATTCAACTTGACATTAATTCAGCCTATGACAGTGTCTGGATTGACAGCCTGACCTGGAAGATTATCAATTGCGGTATCAGCGACAAATTATCCAACACCATCAACAAACTTCTTTTTGCAAGATTTATTCAAGTGCGATGGAAAGGCGCTGGGCCATCTTTTCTCTCAGTGTTGGAATAGCTCCAGGATCCGTCCTTGCCCCTTTCTTGTCCATGGTTTATATGCACGACATTTTCAACGATCTCACTTATGGGGCTAAAGTTCTTATTTATGCTGATGATGTAATCCTTTTTACCTGTGCTGACACCCCGGAGATGGCCAAGTCCAAGATGGAGAACTCCCTTAATGAAATCGCTAAATGGACTGACACTTGGAAACTTAAAATTGCTCCAAATAAAAGTATTGCTATTAATTTTTCCAGAAAAAAAAACTTTCCTCCTTTCTTTTTCAAATTCAATGATCAGACCATCCTTTGAAATGCTGAACAAAAATTTTTAGGGATAATCTTTACCAGCAACTTCCTTTTCAATACCCATATTATCAATATTCAAAGAAAAGCAGTTCAACGTCTTAACTATTTGAAAGTAAGTTTACTAAGTACAAATATTGTATTTGTAGCCATTAAAATAAAGTGATTGAAAAGTTTCATTTTCATCTTTCAAATTAGGTAGATAATAAAGTTGGATTCGTTAGACTTAAGACATTTTGAAGTTTTCATAATTTTTGCAGAAAAAATGCGTACACATCGAAAGTGCCAATTTAACCATGAAAGTGAACCACTTGTTAGTCAAATTTAAGGAGGGCATCATATGTTTGAGGACGAAAAAAAAAAAAAAAGTCGCGCAGAGGGCGTTTAATGTTGCACAGTGGGACAGTCAACCCCTGGAGGCGCCTAGAAATAAAAATTTTGAGAGGGGAAAGTTCTAATTTTCCGAATGGGACTCCAAATTTGGCCCAATGATAATTTTGCTGAATTTTCTGAAATTTCGAATCCCAAACACCACTGATGCAAGTGAACAGATTGCTGGTTATCAAATTAAAAGATTATACATAAGTGCTCCGGAAGTGACGGTTGAAATGAAGACAAAACTCAGACATTTTGATGTCTTTAAAATATCTGCAGAACATGCAGATAAATAACATAAATGCATACATTATAAAATTAGATTTGAAGTATTTAAAATTTCTGTAAATTGTTACGGGAGTAGGAAAATAGGCAACATATTGAAAACATCATCAACAGTGAAATAAAGAAAAAATGCAGACATTTTGATGTCGTCAAAATATTTGTAGAATAAAAGCAGAAATTTTGATGTCGTCAAAATATTTTCAGAATAAATGCAGACAACATAAAATTGCATCTTAAATATTCAAAACTTCTGCAAACTTTTATGGGAGTAGAAAAATATGACAAATTTTTTAAAAAAGAATAAAGAGGGAAATGAAGAAAAAAGGCAGACATTTTATGTTTTCGAAAAATTTACAGAAGTTTTAAAGAATCTGTAAAAAAAAAGATTTTTTTTTTTTTTTTGTAGAATTTTTGACGATATTTTTTAGCTGGAAATTATTGACTCATCTGCACCTTTTAAGGTGGTGGAGGGGGGAGACGTTCTTTCTTTACAATTCTTTACACTTACTTGTATCTAGCCTTTTAATCTCACTTTAACTTCAAAGTAAGTCGTGAAAAGTCGTTTACAGAAGTAATTCTCCACATGAGGGCAGCGCCCCTTAGGGGGTGTAGCAGAATTTCAAGGAAGTCGTGAATTGTTATTTGCATTGTTTTAAAAGAAATTTAATTTGATTAGATTGTTGTGCAGTAGGGGGTGTAGCAGAATCCCCTTAGGAGGTGTAGCAGAATTTCAAGGAAGTCGTGAATTGTTATTTGCATTGGTTTTAAAAGAAATTTCATTTGATTAGATTGTTATGCAGTAGGGGGTGTAGCAGAATCCCCTTAGGAGGTGTAGCAGAATTTCAAGGAAGTCGTGAATTGTTATTTGCATTAGTTTTAAAAGAAATTTAATTCGATTAGATTGTTATGCAGGGTGTTCCATTTTAACCTGCAAGAACTTTATTTTCGAAACCGTTAGTCCTAGATGCATACTTCCAATAGCAAAAATGTTCAAAAACAGATGCAGAGTTTAGGTAGCGAAAGTTTGAAGTAAAAAAAAAAGAGCCAAAAAATACAAAATTTTGAATTTTGTATTTTTTGGTACTTTTTGTACGGGCCCCAGGTCTCCCAACTTATGTATAGGGAAATAATCTCCATTTGAAACTATTACTGACACAAAAAATTTGACATTAGTGCGACAAAAACTCACGGAGATATTCCAGTTCAAAATTTTACGGGATCATACTAAAGATGAGATTCAAACTTATCGCCCTTTCAGAAGAATGACAGGTCGTCATGGTGAGAAAAACAAGATCTTTATATTTTTCATTTCTATTCAAAAATAAATGCTAATGTGATACGCAAAAATACACTACAAGATCTCGTACAATTTGAAAAACCATACCCTAAGCACACATATAATTTTTAACACTAATTAACAAGTATAATTTCCCCCAAAAAATGTTATTGACAGCCAGTGAAAAGTGTTGTAAGTTACAAAACGCTGCGTGTCATATCTCGGTGAATATTGGTCGTACTAAATTCAAACTTTTGTGTTGGATTTACTTTTCAATGGAGATTATTGCCCCAAACATAATTTAGTGTATTTTTGCGTATCCCGGCATAACATTTGCATTTATTTTTGAATAGCAATGAAAAATATAAAGACCTTGTTTTTCTTACCATGACGACCTGTCATTTTTCTGAAAGGGCGATAAGTTTGAATCTTATCTTCTGTATGATCCCTTGAAATTTTGAACTGGAATATCTCCTTGAGTTTTGGTCGCACTAATGTCCAATTTTTTTGTATCCGTAATAGTTTTCAATGGAGATTATTTCCCTAAATATAAGTTAGGAGACCTAGGGCCCGTATAAAAAGTTAAATTTCGTATTTTTTGACTCATTTTAATTTTTACTTCAAACTTTCAATATCTTAACTCCGCATCTGATTTTGAAAATTTTTTCAATTGGAAGTTGTACATTTAGGACTAACGGTTGCGAAAATAATGGTTTGCAGGTTAAAACGGAACACCCTGTATACTGCCGTAATACACTCTTTTATGCAGCCGTGGGAGGGTTTGCCCTTTTGCTTTTTTTGTGTAGTATTTGCAAAAAATAGTTTATGTCATTGGTGGCTCGTACGGGAGCTAGGGGGTGACTGCCCTTCACTTTTAAGAGCAACGGGAACTTGCCCCTCCTCTTTTCTAAGTTCAAAATTATCGAACGATTAAAAAATGCAAATGTTGGTAAATTCACGTATTGAAACAAAGAAGAATTTATTTATAAGCGTAACATATATTTTTCTCACGTTGTGATTTTCATAAAAATCAAAATGGAATTTTAAATTGGGGAAGGAGGGAGTGTACAGTGGGGGGGGGGGAGAGTATCTGTCCCGATGTTTGAGGAGATAATTTAATAAGCAATGGCTCTATATTTCAATAATGTAGCAAATTGTTTTAAAAAAAACTTTAAGCGTACTGATCACCATGGAATCTTGACCGAATACTCCCGTTTACACCCTCTTCCATTTTCACCCTCAAGTCAAGAACGAACAAGATCTAACGTGTTCATGTCGTCAACCTGAACTACTCATGCGTGAAATTAGCTAAAGCAGAGATTGAAAAGTCGATCTCCGCCATTTGTGGTTCAGTTTCATACGCCTCTTTTTGTACTCAACACATATGCATTCTGTACAAGGGAGAATCAGAAATCTATTTTAGTTTGATTGAGTGATTTTATCGTTATTTCATCAGATGAGAGACGCACATTTAATTTTTTGAAATCAGAATTAAATGTTAAAAAGTTATGTTTGTCATAATTTGCAGTCTTAGCCAATTTAGAGAATATTGATAAGTGCTAGAAAGTCAATTTTGCTGTACGGGAAAATAGGTTTGTTTAGTTTTAGACGGAACTTCATGTTATATTTTATTTTAAAATGCAATTATAATTAGTTATAACTACTAAAGCTTTGCTTGTTTTTAATGAATTCTATGAAATCACAGGAACAGCGGCGGAAGAGGGATTTTAGGGTTAATCCATCAGAACATTTGATTTTAAGTCTCATTTTCGAGGCCTGATTACTGAATAGGCCAACTTGGGGATGACCTAGGGCCCCCGCTTATTAGGGCTCCCAAGCGATTGATCTTGCTTTATGCCATTTGTAAGGTTTGACTACATTTGGTTCTGAAAAAGCGTTTGGCCTAGGGCCCTCCAATCAGAGCTGTTGAGTGGGGTTCGGAGATGGAGTCGAAGAGTCGAAGTCGGAGTGATTTTGGGGTAAATGAGTCGGAGTCGTTCGAAAACATGCCGACTCCAACTCCCGACTTCTTTTTTACTTTACTTTCTTAATTACTCTCATTGCGTTTTTTTTTAAACCGATTACCAATTGGTTCAATTGCATACATAAAGGCATACTAATGAGAGAATAACTGTCATTGGCAAACAGCTGGCTTGATTGTTTATCGAACTTTCTGTAATAGCTAAATTAGCCTACCCCTAGTTTGCTTTTTTTTTTTTTAAACTTTCTTTAACTAGTAGTAACTGTCAGCAAACCGTTCGGTTACCTAACATTTTCTAAGTAATCACTTTCAAATAAAAATAGTAATATATTTTTACTTTGATCTTAGCGATAAAATAGTAAAAGCAGTGTATCCTTTGAGCAAGTCGGGGCCCGTAACTAGTGTAGCTAGGGAGAAAACTTCTGAGGGAGTTCCGAAAATTCGAATCAGTTTTGGGGCGAAAGAGTGAATTCAACAGATCCGATTATATCTGATTTAGTCTAGTGTAAGAGCAAGAACCTGAGACACTGTCACGCCTAGCATTATGAGGCGATTCATGCCATCTTGGATTTTTTTTTTCAAAAATTGCCAACTGTCATTCATCTTATTAACAGATTAAATCCAGAATTTTTTGTTCGAAAGTTGAGTTGTTCAGTTTCTAACGGCCTAAAGACTTGTGTGCGGCAATAAAAATTAAGCGGATTGTTGAGACATAGAAATTGCTATTTATTTCCGTAATCAATTTACCTCCAAATATGTTATTTTTTTTTTTTTAAACAGCCTACACTTTTCAGTTGCCACGGCAAAAGTAGTGTCGCTTGAAAGAAAAGTATAAACACTTTTAAAGAATGTATAAATGTTTGTGGCAAGTTCAATGTGCTTTCCGTTATATTAGACCGAAATGGGAAAAATGTCCTATTTTACCGATATTCTAACTGTCGTAACCTCTTTCGCGAACAATATATTGAAACAATTTTTGTCATTATAATAATGTACTAGAAAATCGCCTTAAGGTGTGGACGCCAAAGGTAAATCTGTTATCTGGTCTAGCCCTTATAGTGACTCCAGAGGAGTAAAACTGAGTGATTTTTTTTTTTTTTTTTTTTTTTTTGGCATTTGGCAACTTTTTTTCTGAATGAGGATTTTGGACCAACTTTTTCTTCCCTGCAAGTTAGTAGTTATATTGACGTCAGTGCAGTTGGATGTGAAATATTGAATTGTATTAATAAATGGTGTACAGTCGAGTCCCGACTTACGCGAGGGATGCGTTCCAAGACACCTCGCGTAAGTCGGAATTTCGCGTTGTGGAACAAGGTATGTTTAGTAATTTTTTATAAGTACACCCAATTGTTTCAGACGTTTGTAAACACTTCTCATATAGTTTCAAACCATTTATTAACTATATATTGCAGTATCTTTTACAAAGAACAGACTTTTTCTGTATTTTAGAAAAAACGTTATTATTCGACATAAAATTCTGTAATTTAGCACAAAATCAATGATTAATTGGAGAGAGAAACTTAAAATAAAGTAGTATGGTACTTACAGTATGTACACTACAGCATTATTATAGCACTTAACAGTATAGATATAGCAAATATATTTTTAATTTAAAAAATGAAGAAGGTTTACGCAGAGCGATCAGAATGTTATCAGAATGTATTTTATCAACGTTCATATGTAAAACGGAAAAAAAAAAGTAAAGATTCGGAGAGGTTATTTGTATAAACTAAAGCAAAGCGTTGTTTAGACTAATATAGTGGGTGAACTTCCGCTTTCAGTGATGCTAAAGGGATGAAAGTCTATCCACAAAACCAATATTTAGTGTCAACGAGGACCATTCTAACTCTCCACTGCTCTTTTCCGAAAAATTTCATGTTGCAGGCGAGTAATTTGTGTCCGCACTAAAAAAATCATTACTCATGAAAAACTCGCGTTATAGCCATTTCGCGTAAGTCGGATCGCGTTGTAGCGGGATCCGACTGTATTCTTGATCACGGCTCACTCTTTGAACATTGGTTGGTTTCATTGGAGATTGCGCTCCCTCTGTCATTTGCTCCTATTGGATCTCGCGTTAAGCTTTCTAAGTTCAAGCGTGCTAATTGGAAAAGTTTTCAAGAATATTTTATGAATTAAGTAGATAATTGCAATTCAGATAAGTTGATTCAGGAGTATTTCGAGGCCTCTGCCTTGGGTGGACCGGTGTTCATTTTGGAAGAAATTTGTATTGAAGGCGCACGGATTTCCATTCCTCTTAAGAACCTTGACAAACGAATTGTACATTAGTGATCAACCAAAATTTCTATTATGAAGATGCAATTAAACGCAGCAAGGTGCAGGTCTCATCGGATGAGAAATCCTCCCATTCGCGCTATGTACAAAGAGACATATGATCAAATTAAATCTAAATGTAAGATTAAGTGAAAGGAATTTACATCTTGGAAAGTTTTCTTTTCTGGTGTTACCAACAGCAGTGTTTGGAACAAACTTTATCATGGGATGAAGAACAGCTTTGAAAGGCGTATTGAAATACCTTGCATTGGTCTTCCAAATAGGGATCAGATTTGTACTGCAATTTAGTCGTAGTTTCTGTAACAGTGAATTATATTTCAATAAATAACAATTTTATTAATAGTAAAAATATTGCTAGCTTTATTAACATAGCATTAAACTTCTTACTGTAGTAATTAAATATTTCTTCCTCTTACATCGTTTAAAACATAGAACAAACGCCTCAAATCGTCTAATGGGAAAAAACTGGAAACTTGTTTTAAAGCGTTTAATAATAATCAAGATTGGAGTTCTGTAAAAACAACGTCTGTGCCCCCTCCCCCTTATTTCAAGTGTACATATGACTGATAAAACTGCAGAATGTGAGTGAAGCTTCCAAAAAATTGCGTACTTCATTTCCAAGTGTGTGATTTTTTTTTTTCACCGATAATGACAATTGATTTCGTTTTAACTAATCAAAGTGCTGTATTTATTCTTAAACAACAATTCAAATGTTTGTTTCAAGTTTTCAAAAATTACTAGCTTTGTTTATGGTTTTTAGTTTCTAGTTTTATTCTTAGTTTTGTAATCAATTTTTAATAGTAAACTTTAAAACATAGGTCCGGATTTTCTGAATTTTCGGATTTCTGGGGTTCGGATTATTGGGTTCTACTGTAAATAAATTTATTTTCCTTAACGCAGTGTTTTAAAATGCACAAAAACATTTCTCAAACGACCCCTTAAGAAATGTTAAAGACTTTGATTAGTTAAAGTTCTGTTTAAAAAAATCACGTTTTTAAAATTAATTTCAAAATTAGGAGGTTTAGAGATATTTTGATGACTTTTTACGCTTTAGTAAGCATAATAGAACTCCTAAAATAAAATACAGTGGGTATTTTTCAAAAAATAAAAAATAAAAGCAGTTTGGGATTTTTGACCAAAAATGGCTGCCAGGGGGGGGGGGTTAAAGGGGATTTTGAATTGCCTCCCCTTCCAAAAATGTTTGTTAGTACATTGTCTACATGCATGCCAAGTTTCATGATTTTATCACAAAATGCAGTTTCCGGCTATATTTTCTACCATAGCCCCTTTGCTATCTGTGAAATTTTATCAGCATTAAGCTAAAAAATTTTAAGTCTGAAAATCGATAAAAATTGGTTTTTTGTATGTTTTGTAGGAACAGTATTAATGAAAGAGTTTTTCTTTTAAAAAGTTTAATCTACTTTTGTTGATAAAAGTAATGTTTTGAAAAAACGCACAAGCGAAACTTATTATAAAGGCTTTTTTTTTTTTTCTTTTTTTTTTTTTTTTTTAATTGATGTTCCCATTCGGGAACGTTGTTGTTCAAAAGGCTTAAAATACGGTCAAAACCGTCTCAAATAGCGTATTCTTAACGTTTCAATAAGATAACTGAAAAAGTTTAGTCTCTAAATGCGAATCTAATCCCGTTAAAAGGGAAGCAAACAAACATAGGTGAAATCTTTTCTCCTATAGATAAAATCGTTGAGCGTATCAGCAAAAAATACTAGTAAAGAAAGCAATAAAATAACAATATTTTCACTTTTTATTTTCAAGGGAGAATAGCTCTACTTATTTCACAATCAGCAGTTTCAAATTTCGAAAAAAAAAAAAAAAAACTTATTTACTATATAACGGACCTCCCCTCCCCAGGTATTTTGTTGTGCAAAATATCCTAGGCATTGCCCTAAAAGGCAAATAAATTCCGAGAGTCGACTGAACATCGAACACAAATATGAATATCCATTTGATCACTGATCTTAAATATATCAAGATAATAGTGATATAAAGATATCAGTAACTTCAATGTTAATTTATAGCAGCGGAGTTATTATTTTTGATATATTTTGCACTATTGTATTATAATATTTTTTATTTCTTTCTTTAACTTACTTTTTTCGTTTCGCATTTACTTATAAACAGTAAAAATAATATGAATAGAAAAATGCATTCTTTTAAATCGGTTTTAATCTTTGAAAGAATAAGAACAAATTGGTTCATTTCTAGAAGGATAATGGCAAAATAAGCCGTACTATTCAACTTTCAAAGAAATAAAAGTATAATTAACAATGTACGTGGATTCACACATTGACCTATAATACACCGAAAAGCCTTTTTCTTTAAAATACAAATTAAATCAAAACTTTATATCTTTCACTTTTCTTTTATAGTCTTATATCAATGTTTATTTTATAAATCAATTTATTTATCTTAGAGGGAAAATATTTAGATTTTAGATCAAAATTAGATGCGCAAGGAAGAGGCATTCTCCTCATATTTAGATTTATAAAAACTAAAATTGAAAAATTCAGATTTTATCTACGTTTTATGATTCTCTGAATATTTTATATTCCTAGATTATTATTAATAATCTTGATCAATGACTGGGAATTGAGTAAAATTTTATCGCTACATCAATATATTTAAATAAATAAAACTGCAATTTTATACTAATGGCAAAAGAATAAAATATAATTTTAAAGAAATTCCTTAAGTGTTTCTAACTATTGCGACCGACATCTGTCCCGGTAGATTTTAAAAGCTGGTACATGTTATTTTTATTTTTGGAAGTTTCAAAGCTAGAAATATTTCAAGAATGCAATATTTCGACTGCTTCTTTTTGAAGAAACTAAAGTTGTTTATATAATTATTAACTTTATATAATTTAATGTAACTTATTTATTTCTTGGGAACTTTCAAGATAAATAAAATATATTATCAATTATATTCCACAGTTTCTGGTTCCAAGGGTTCAGCACACAAACCTTTTAATTAAATATAATTTTCCACTAGATTTTGTTGTATGGTACTATTGTGTATAGCTTAAAGTTCAATAATTTATAAAATAATAATTGTAAAAAATGAATGTTCTCAACATAAATTATTACAGGCCGAAGCGGCCGAGTCACACCTCGTGATTCGACCAGGTCGGATGCTTCGTTCAATCTCTTCTTTGTAGCGCGCTTTTTACTACAGAGAAAAAAAAACCCAAAAGAATTATGAACCATTTTAAATTTACCATTAATTAGGAATTCCAACCACACTTAAGAGTTTTCAGTGTATATACTAGTAACGTCTTACCTTCAGTAATGTACGTATTCATTTAAATGGAAATTTTACTAAAGCGTAAAAAGTCATCAAAATATCTCTAAACCTCCTAGTTTTGAAATTAATTTTAAAAACTTGATTTTTTTAAACAAAACTTTAACTAATCAAAGTTTTTAACATTTCTTGAGGGGTCGTTTGAGAAATTTTTTTTTGTGCATTTTAAAACACTGTGTTAAGGAAAATAAATTTATTTACAGTAGAATCCAATAATCCGAACCCCAGAAAACCGAAAATTCAGAAAATCCGAACCTATGTTTTAAAGTTTACTATTAAAAATTGATTTCAAAACTAAGAATAAAACCATAAACAAAGCTAGTAATTTTTCAAAACTTGTAACAAACATTTGAATTGTTGTTTAAGAATAAATACAGCACATTGATTAGTTAAAACAAAATCAATTGTCATTATCGGTGAAAAAAAAAATATCTTCACACACTTGGAAATGAAGTACGCAATTTTTTGGAAGCTTCACTCACATTCTGTAAAATTTCCATTTGAATGAATACGTACTGATGTTTATAACAATGAAATTTTCAAAATTGCTGCTACAAGAAACAAGGAAAGTTTTGAATTTTAAGAACTTAAACTATTAATATTTTGTGCACTTTTGATCAATATTCTTTCAAGCCAAAAAATAATCAAAGAACGAAATTAAGATATTTCTTCTATGGTGGAGAGAGATAGAGAATCCAGAATCCTCTCTCTTCAGTTGTCATATATCTTAGAAGTAATGTAATATATTAGAAAAATATGGATAAAATATTGTATGTTATCAATTGTCAAAAAATAGTAAAATACTTTAATTTTCATGTAGTCAAAAATTTATACTATCAATAGCGCACTATTATTGTTTTCGTCTGAAATGTTGTTCTACTAACTTAGCTAGTAGCAAGTTGATGAAAACTATGAAAAATAAAAATGAAATACAGAAAATTTTCTTATAATATTCGCTTTTTCGACAAAGGCTTATTTTACCAGTGAAAAAAGATAGGGGGAAAAAGTCATTTTTAAATTATTCATTTGAGTGAAAAACTCAAACAGCTTTGTAAACGAATACATTTCAAAACCGTTTTAAGGTTCATGTTTAGGCTGTAAGAGAGAACATAAGAAAAGAAAAAATATTTGATAACAATTTAAACAAATTAGTATCGATGGTGCTAAAAGAGTTGAGGGACCCTTTAAAGGGAACAGAAGTTTGAGAGGTATTTTTCTAATGAGGGTGTCTTCAAATATTTTTTGAGAGAATCTCCAGTAGTTGTACATTGTAATGCCTTTTTCTACGAAAAAAAAAGAGAGAGCAGTACTTTCCATAAAAGAATTAAAATAAGCCTTGAAGTTTTGGATGAATTGAAAATCATGGTTAATTTGAATTACAGATTTTTTTTTTTTTTGCCTGAAAATTGCTGCTCAAACAGCTGTGTTTTTATAGAAAATAACATACTTTTTGCAGGGGACAAATTCGACCTTGATCTCAATTCTAAGAAAAAATGTTCTTCTAAGACCGTGTGATCAAGGGAAGGAAACACGAAACGAACCCCAATAAAGATTTATCACCCCCAATCCGAGTGGTCAGAAAGATGGTAGGGGAATTTGAATAGTGGATCGTCGTTTTAATGAGTTTTGTTAGCAGGAGGTGGGGAGTAATAAGATACAGGAATTAAGAGAAAGAAGTAGTAGAGGGCAAAAAAGGCAAGTCAAAAAACGCACAGCGAACAGTGTGGGAATCAACTGACTTTCAGATGGTTCCTCAAATGTTATAAATAAGGCAGTTTTTGCTGGACAAGGGATGTCATTTTCTGTTCGTTTTCGTAGTAGATCAGTAGCTCTATTTTGGTCCAAAATCTTTTCTTCTTCTTCTTCTTTTTTTTTTTTTTTGTCACAAATGAGTAAGACCGGAATTTTTTGTATGCGCATTTATTATTCTCAAATATTGAGGGGGACTTCTGACGAGTTCAAAATTTTGAGGGGGACGTGTCCCCCCTGTCCCCCGTGCCAACGACGCCCGTGCTACTTGGAATTCCTAAGATATTTGTAGAGTTGTATATATCTTAGATGATTGCTCTTTATTGCTCAATGTTCCAGCTGTTGTATACAAAGGCTTGCAACACTGGCCGTACGCAATTTTTTTAGCAAAAACTGAACGGTGATGCAACATTTGCGTTGCCATCGTCATGCACTTAAAATCGTACTGCAGAGCGTGTCTTTAAAGAAGTTCTTGCCTTTCTTAATTCTAGACTCGATATTCCTTTATTTAAGCGCTTCAAAATTTTGTGGAAAGATCTCCATCATTCAGAACTTATAACATTTCAGTCAAGTTTGATTCAAGTTTAAACACTTAAATTCTAAAGGACGAAGTTGATGACATATTATTGTTCGTAAAGAGCAGAATTAAGAAAGATCTTTCCCTGGAAGATTACAGAGAATTCTCATAACTTGTAATATTTCCAGGTGAAGTACCTCCTAGAGGGATGTTTGCGGCAACCTGGAGCTTATCGCTGAACCAGATGGGTGGAAAAGGAATTTCTTGTTTGAAAATTTATATATATATTTAGGAAACAATTTAAAATGTCCTCACCTGAAGAAAAAGCCCTTAAATGCTATTTTACAGTTAAATGCTGTAAGAATGTATGGTTTTTCGCAGCAACCCAATCGAGGTCCCTTATATAATATAATGTGTCTAAAAATAATAATAAAAAAAAAACAGCAGCGTACAAAGTGATGACAAACATGCAGCAGAAGCAGCGATTGGAAAATTCATTAATCACTTATGGTATTTAGGGGATAAACCAGTAGCTTTGTCCGTATTGCATGAAGGAATTAACACTTTGAAAATAGGATAAAACTACTCTAAAAATGATTGCTGATAAGGAAAACGTGTCTGATGACTGTTTAACAAATTTAAGATAACAGTAGATGATTTAAGAATACTTTCTTAGTAGACATCTTCCTCTTTATAGAATCAATTACAAGTCAATAAAACTGTTTGATAAGTTACAAATATCAAAAGATTTTTTCCTATTTGAACCTGATTCATGACACAATCAAGGAAGCTATTTAAAGGGACGATAGGTCTTTAAAATGCTGAAAGTTGTGAATGATACAACTGAAAGAGAAGCACAACCGATTGATAAATTTCACAACCAATTTACCAAAAATGAGTCACAAAAGCTATTTATTTTACAAACAGTCCAAGACTATCGAGAAAAAATACACACGATCGAGATATATTGAGAAAAGCCTACGATTAAGGTAAAGTTTCTGAAGCATTATTTCATTCTTATTCAACGTAAAATCTTTAGATGATATAAATTAATTAAAAAGATTAATTTTAGTACTACCTCACTATAAAAATATTTTGCAAACCTAGGAGAAACGATGGACTGGGTCTAAAGTAAAAACTCGATTTGTGAGGAAATTATCAAAAGGGTTATAGTTCAATTTCCTAGGGGCACGTGTTATTATTAACCGATCGATTTCAAATTTTGAACACGTAACGTTTTATCATAGTGTCACAAACTAGAGGGCGTCAGTTGTTGAATACCAATTTTTTTCCCATATAAAGACCACCCTTATATATATATATATATATATATATATATATATATATATATATATATATATATATATATATATATATATATATATATATATATATATATATATATATATATATATTAGGGTGGTCCTTATTTATGAAGTTGCAGATATTTTACGCGACGCCCCCTCAATTTGTTCCATTATACAAATAAATGATCCTTGCAAAATTTAAAGTCAATCCATGAATCATAACACGTACCCCTCTGGCCCCCTTTTTTGAGTTACGAAGAAAATGTTGCGGATTTTCCCATTTTTATGTAAAAATATTCTAACGTTTTATATTTAAAGTAATTTTGAACCTTAATAGCTGCTGCTACTTCCAGATAGACCATTCCCTGTTCATGTAATAGGTGTGTCAAATAGAATCGCAAGGTTTCAGTGCTGCAAATATAAGTATATTTCAATTCGCTGTTTTTTAGTTATAAGCATACCTAAATTCTTATGCAATTTTTAATTTTTAAAATATAAATTTCGAAAAATCCTCGATTACTGCTAACATAAAAATATACTGTATTTTCTATAGCTAAAACATAAATTTTAAAAAATATCTAGATCGGAACAATGCAGAAATCTATACTTTAAATTAATTTTCTTCTCTTTCAGTATATGGTCCTTAATTATTAACAAATTCTTGCGATTCACAAGATTTAAAAACCGGAATGGGTATCTACTCTAACCAGTTGAACTTTTGTTTTCTACAGCTGATCTACCACAATACAAAAAAGCTTGACAACTCTTGATATCTGCTCGCCTTTCATCACTGTTAGACAAATGCCATATTGGGTATAAAGATGTTGTTCATTTATTTACAGCCTATGTAGATGCAGTAAATTTAAATCCAATTGACCCAGTGTATCAATCGTACACTACTTAAGAGAGCAAAAGAAAATCTTCGAGAGGTAAAATTAAATTTCATGAATTTAAATTTAGATTTTGTAGTTATTCACTGGGATACAAAGCTACATCCAGATGTAACTGGAAAAAGAACGCCGACAGGGTTACCGTGATAGCTTCAGATCCCAATGTTGAACAGCTACTCGGAATTCCTTAGATATTTCTTCAGTTGTATATGATATCTTAGATGATAGTTCTTTATTGCTAACTATTCTAGCTGTAGTGTTTGATACAACGACTTGCAATACCAACCTTCAAAATTTTATGGAAAGATCTCCATCATTCAGAACTTATAACATTTCAATCAAGTACACATAGCACTTAAATTCTAAAAGACGAAGTGGATGACATATTATTGGTCGTAAAAAGCGGAATTGAGGAAGATTACAGAGAATTCTCATAACTTGTAATAATATTTCCTGGTGAATTTCCTCCAACAGGGATATGTTTTCGGCAACCTGGAGTTTATCCCTGGCAAAAGGAATTTTTGTTTGAAAATTTTTATGTTTAGGAAACAATTTAAATTGACCTTACATGAAAAGAAAGCACTTCAATGCTTTTTTACAAAGCTGTTTTACAATTAAATGCTGTATGAATATATGCTTTTTCGCAGCAACCCAATCGAGGCTCCTTTGAATTTATATTATGTCTGAAAAACTAGCAGCGTACAAAATTGCGACAAACATGCAGCAGAAGCAGTGATTGGAAAATTCATAAATCACCTATGGTATTTAGGGGATAAACTAGTAGATTTGTCCGTATTGGATGAAGGAATTAACTTTGAAGATAGGAAAAGACTAGTCCAAAAAATGCTTGTGATAAGGAAGACGTGTCTGATTACTGTTTAACAAATTTCAGATAACAGTAGATGATGCAGAATACTTTCTTAGTAAAGATCTTCCTCTTTATAGAATTAATTACGAGTCAATAAAATTGTTTGATAAGTTGCAAATACTAAAATATTTTTTCCTATTTGATCCTGATTCACGGCAAAATGTTTAAGCTATTTAAAGGGAAGATAGATTGTTAAAATACTGAACATTGTGAATGATACAACTGAAAGAGGAGCGCAATATTAATCGAAGAATTTCACAACTAACTTACCAAATAAGAGTCACAAAGCAATTTATTTCACAGACCGTCCAAGACTATCGGAAAAAAATACACACTATTGAGATACGTTGAGAAAAGCGTACGATTAAAAAAAGTTTCTAAAGCATTATTTCATTCTCTTTCAACGTAAAATCTTTAGATGGTATAAAGTAATTAAAAAGGTTAATTTTAGTGCTACGTCACTGTAAAAATATTTTGCAAACCTAGGAGTAACGATGTACTGGGTCTGAAGTAAAAACTCAGAAGATTTGTATGAAAATTATCAAATGTGTTGAAGTTCAACGGCCTAGGAGCACGTGTTATTATTGACCGATCGAGTTCAAATTTTGCACACGTTACTTTTTATTACAGTGTCACAAAACTAGGAGGCGTCACTTGTTGAATTTCGAAATTTTTTTTCCCATATAAATAAGGACCACCCTAATATATATATATATATATATATATATATATATATATATATATATATATATATATATATATATATATATATATATATATATATTAGGGTGGCCCTTATTTTTCAACTTTGTAAAAAAGTTAGCTCCCAACCCCCAGTTTTGTTCCAATGTACAAAAAAATGATGTGTGAAAAATATTAGCTTAATCGGAAAAGTTTAAGGTCTGCCTCAAAAAGCATGAAATTGTCGAATTTTCATCGGAAAAAAATTATTTCATCATTTTTCAAACTCTCAGATTTGAATTTTTGATGGCCTTATTTCCTGTTACGAGTGTTATTTTACTCTAACTGCCTTCTCCTGTAACCTAGTATAATACCATTCCGATTCCTGCTCAGACTTCTTTTCAGGTGACTAAGCTTTTTCGCAAACACGACGGTCGCGACCCAATGCGTTTCACGCTGCTGCAATCATTTCTGAACCAAATTCCCAAAAGTTTCTCTGTTAGTTTTAAGTTGTCATTTTTGTAATAACCCATAAATTTATGTGTCATTTTAAAATTAATGAGAAATATAATTTAATTCAATTATAACTCTATTTTTACAAAATGTGCATCTTTCACTTGTTTCCTAACCAAGTACGACATTTTCTTTTATCGATAATTTTCAATGACAAGTGGTTTGCGCTGCTGGTTACTTTTGTGCAACCTAGACTTGTAAAAATTGCACCAACGTCTTCAAGTAGCTCTTCACGCAAACCAAGAAGATTTTTTTTTATCTTCTCGGTTATATTTCCAATCAAATTATTGGAGGAAAGCTACCGCCGTACAGGCAAGTTTTAAGCATTTTTTTTTATTTTTATACAATTAAAAGTTATAAGTATGACAAAAAAAAGTGCAGCGTTAGAAATTCAAGAAATTTCTGTTTCCTGACAAAGTGCACGAATTCCTAATAGGAGAACAGACCATTGAATTGATAAATTAGTCTAAATTCCATGATGCGTATAAACAGTTACATAATTTTTTTTTTCTAGAACTCCAGCTAAAAACAGGGAGAAGAGATCTTCTTGAGAGGTGAGACCTGAAATTATGGACAGTCTCTTCGACATTACGCACGCAGATGCTTTGAAAGAGATCGAAAATGAAGAGGATAGGAAATTCCTAGTTCTTCAGAGCAAAAAGGACTCCCGGTCTTCATGATTGGTGATGGAAAAAATAGCACAAAAAGTGTTGAGAAAAAATGATGGGAAAAGAAGGAAATTATTGGAAAGAAAAGAACTTGTGAAGAAATGAAATGACAATTAATCGCATAAGTAAGTTATGATTTAGTTTCAAGCAGCCCAAGCGATGATGGTTTCGACAACAGTGACAGTCCTTCTGTCACTGTTGACAACATTGTTGGACAGTCTGTTGTCCCTGGTGGACAGTGACAGGTTTTCTGTCCCAATAAGCAAACACTAGCGTCTAACACAGCAGTGACATTACAAGCACGGGAATTACAACTCGAACAGTAACATGAGGTATATTGAAGTTTTTACTTCTCGTTTTTCTGAAGTATCACTGATATTTTGCAGTAAGTTACCGCCCTAAGCCAGGACTAAAGCAGAAATACTTAAAATACACCACCAGCTCAGTTTTTCCATCCGAGAACTGCAGTTTCGTGCTTTTTAGCACTCATCAGTCCAGAATAGGCATCACATGAGCTGGAAGCAAAAAACCTCTTAAGGGAGCCAAACGAACTGGTAGCTAATGTAGAATTAGCACACCAGATGAGTGACCGCAGCAATGGTGCGGTTCAACTCAAAGATTGATGGCAAAGCATGGTATTTTGCAGTAAGTTACCGCCCTAAGCCAGGGCTAAGGCAGAAATACTTAAAATACACCACTTAAAATACAAATACTTAAGAGGTTTTTCGCCTCCAGCTCATGTGTTTCCTATTCCGGGCTGATGAGTGCTAAAAAGCACGAAACTGCAGTCCTCGGATGGTCACTCAAAACTGAGCTGGTGGTGTATTTTAAGTATCACTGGTGGTATATTTTGACTGATAGACATAAAATTTACATATTGGTCGCTGCTGCAGAAGTGTTTCGGTATGATACTGAGGACCTAATCATAAATAGAACTTGTCTTCAGTGCCTTCGAAAAGCATCTCGAGAAGAGAGACATGATAAAGATCTACAAAAAGTTAACCTTAACGATTGCCAAGAATTAAGT
This sequence comes from Uloborus diversus, assembly GCF_026930045.1. NCBI lineage: Eukaryota > Metazoa > Arthropoda > Arachnida > Araneae > Uloboridae > Uloborus > Uloborus diversus. Next base: position 268,720,921 of record NC_072731.1, read on the forward strand.
GTTACACTGGGATGGAAATTTCCTTCCAGCATTTACAGGAGTTGAGAGGATGAATAGCTTGGAAAATATAACTTCTCGGGGCACGGAGCTGTTGTTGGGAGTTCCTGGAATCCCAACATTAGCAGGAGAATAAAAAAATCATGGTTGTTTATCAAGCGATTAAATTCGGACAGTTTTGCCAGATACAACAGCAATAAACATTGGTGACAACGATCCTTCAATTTAGAAAGATGACTTTGGTTATATAAGCGGAATTAGAAAAAATGACAAAACAATTGTTGCGATTGATACTGCAGAAAAGTGTGTAAAATAATTTCTAGAGCACAATAATATTCTCATAAAAAATGAAAGTGAGGGGAAAAAATGTTTCACACACCGTTGATGAAGACCGTAAAAACTCCCTACCGATACTAAATCCTCACTTATGAAAAAATAATGTTCAACATTGGTTCTATTATGTTTTAATTCTATAGAAATAATTAGTCCTGACAAAATTTATTTATTCTCTAAAATGTGTTGCGATGTTGAAGAAAAATGAAATTTATTAAATTTTTGACTGGATTTCTAGGACTGACTGATCTCCAAAGCATTTGAGGCACCCCTAGAAAATGTTCGATTGCAGAGAAATTTTGCACAGGTTTTTGTCCATTGAAACAAGACAAGAGGGTGAGACAAAAGAAATTTTCATGGCCAACCTAATGTACAGGGCGTCCACTCTGAAAGTGGACCAATAACCAATTCCTAAACCGTTAGAGATAAGCGTATAGTTCCATTAAAAAAAAAAAATCTTTAAATAGCGTAAGGCCTCGAAATTCGTGAAATTTTTGACAAAAAATCAAATTTTAAAAAAGATACAAAATTTAACTTTTTAAACATTTCCCCAGTCCTAGCAATGATATTTAGTAAAACATTCCGGATACACTAACATTTACAACTAAAAAAATCACTCTTCTACGACCAAAATTGACTGAGTTATGAAGTTTTGAAAAATCAAGGTTTTCGGAGTTTTTATGACGTCAGCGAGATAGCTCTTTAGGGGATGTATGAGAATTGACAAAGTGTGTCAATAGGTTTAAATTCATTTTGAATCTTGTTATCAAGGGGAAAAATTAACGGTTGAAAAGATTAAGCAAGTGCTACTTATAAGCTCAATGTCTATTTATTTTTAAAAAATGCGTGGGGGGGGGGAGGGTATCGAAGTGGTTTGTCGTGTTGTTTTAAGAACCTCTAATTTCCATCCCCCGAATATCATAAGTAAATGGACATTTAAAAAAAAAATCAAATTAAATAACATTTTTTAAACAATTATAATCTCTTTTTTTTTTCTTCTTGTGGTTTCAAAAAATATTTTTGCTTTTTGTCCGGGGATTTTTTAGGCAATCACGAGTTGTTTATTATACTCATTTGAGCAAATTTGATGTTGCTCCGATTTTTCAGATTGCTATGACGACCGACGGTTGTTTTTAATAGTTATTTTGGAAGAAAAATTGTCGTCGTGATAGTTACATCTGTGGTTTTATTTTATTCGTATTTTTTTCTGGTTTGAACACAGGCAGACTTTACATTAAAAAGAAAAAAGGTTTCTGTGTGTAAAATTACGTTTATCAGAAAACGAAACACCAATGTAGATGAACATAAACTGCAAAACTTCATCTTCATAAAAATGTCGAGATTACTAATTCTCATTGTTTAAGATTGATCAGAAAAAAAATACATGACGGTATACTCTATAAATAATCTTTATGATAAGTGTACTGGTGCATATCGGCCATAAAACCTTTATCTTTATTACATCATAATCGCTTTTTCATTTTTACGGACACGCCCCATATTAACTATTCTATAAAATTAAGTCAAAATTTTATAACGGGTGCAAATTTCTTAGTCATTTCTATTTCTATTCTATTCCATTTGTGGAAACAAGAAACCCAACGAATAGGCTTTCGCAATTCGTGATTGCGAAAAACATAATTTAAATTCTAGATAATTTGAATTAATTTTTTTTAAACATCTTGAATTCAAATTATGTTCCTCGCGACCATGAATTGCGATAGGACCCTACTAGTTGAGTTTCTTGTTTCTACAAATGGAATGGGATGGAAATGAGAAAAAAATCGCACCCGTCAATTAATTTATGAAACATGGCAAGCAATCAAATCAGTTTTTCCAAAAGAATGATGAAAATAAGACTAACGAGAATATTCAAGTTAAGGAGCACCTAAAATCTAGCATTGTTTCAGAAAAAGAATGTATGTTGTAACGAAAGATTCAAGCCACCGCTTATATCGTGCGCACAACTTTTTTTTTTCTTTCTTGGCCGGAAACTTCCGTTGCAACCATTAAATGAAATGCGTAAAAAAAAAAAAAAAAAAAAAGAAAAAAGAAAAAAAAAAGAAAAAAAAAAAACATTTTTTGTCAGCATCACAAAATTAAAGTCTGTCCTTTGAAATACCATAATAAAAGTTCTAAATAATTCGCACTTTTACGGTTTTCCCTTACTTTTAAATATACTTTTTTTCCTTTATCAAAACACAGTAACTTTAAATGCAGTGATACATACATTTGAGATTCAACATCTTTTTTAAAATCAAATTCTCATACAAACAAATAAAGATTTTTAAAAAATCCTTTTAATCATAAATAGATCTTTGAGCTTTTAAATAGTCATTAAAAAGTCTTTTCAGTCATTGATAATGCTTACGAATAAAAAAGTGAGAATCCCCAATGAAAAGAATCAAAATAAATTTAAACCTATTAATACACTTTGTCAGTTCGCATACGTGTCCTTAAAAACTTACTCGCTGACATCATAATATCTTCAGAAATGGCGATTTTTCAAAACTTCATAACTCGGTCAATTTTGGTCGTAGAAGAGTTGTTTTTTTTTTTTTTTGGTTGTAAATGTTAGTGTGTCCGGAATGTTTTACTAAATATTATAGCTAGGAGTGGAAAACTAAGAATAAAGTTAAATTTTGCAATTTTCTCAAAATTTGATTTTTTGACAGAAATTTCATGAATTTCGAGTCCTTCCGCAATTTAAAGATTTTTTCAAAATAGAACTATTGTATACGCTTATCTCTAACGATTTAGGAATTAGCTATTATATCAAATCTTGATTTTTGCAAGTTGCAGCGTTGTGCCGTGATAATCTACCACGTAGGAAGAGGACAGAGCTACATTCACAACATCTTTGTTTTCGCATATAATACACAAGAAGGAATTGCTCTTAACTAACTGGCTGGTTTAGTTGTGCTACGATATTTACGTAGGGAATATCATTAAAAGATTACAGATAATTATCCTTCGATCATGTGATCTCACGTGATCTATATAGGAGGAGCAGATTGCAATAGCGAAACATTATTGGACTTTGCACCACAGACAGAGGCTGGCTTAAGTCTGGGGCGGAAATAGTGTCTGGTAGGTACTTTAAGAGAAACCTCATCTGAGCCTAGAACATAACCATATATGGTATGAGGGGCATTTAAATCTGCAATAAATAATGTCTGTGGCTCATAAGCGCTGACATATAAGGGAACAGAACTTAGTATGGAAAAGTCTTAGTGAAGAGTTTTTCATATTATATATGTTACTGTTAAAGTATGAAATCCGTTCTTTTTGTGGAATACCTAGTTATTTCATGGAACAACTGATCGTGTCAGTTAAAGGGTAAAACTCTCTTGAATTTCATGGTTTAATTATTTATTTCATTGAATAACGATCTACAGCCCGTTATAGTGCAAAATATTCTATATCATTTATCTTGCACGACAAATACGTTTACCTTCCACCCCTACTGCATTTATGAATTATTCCAGGCCATACGAAGAGAACTTGTTTGGCGTGTTGGCGCAATGTTTTCTTTTAGAAATAATGTTCTTTGTAATTCCAAGTGTCATTTTAGTAATCCTTGTTGCAACAAATGAGTTTATGGTTTGTTTCCATAAATACCATTCATACGCTGCATAAACTATATAAATTGCTTCTTTTTCATTTTAATTGTCTATCGTTAGTTTATTTATGGAATACCTAGTTACTTCAATAAAATAACTTCATCATATACTTTAACAGTAACATACACACACACACACACACACATATATATATATATATATATATATATATATATATATATATATATATATATATATATATATATATATATATATATATATATATACACATATACACTGCTGTGCAAAAATTAAGGACGAGACGGTTTTTTCAATATAACTTGGTACAAAAGCTTTCCAAATCAACACATTTAATACCGTAAGATCCCCAATAAGTAAGGACATGTGTAATGTAAGCAACACTTACTAAAAGAGAAATCAATGGGATAAAAAGAAGCTTTATTGAAAAAGTAGCATGGCGCGCAATGCGACTGAAGACCGAAACATCCCTGTGATGGGTGTCCAGCAAGAAACATCCGGTCTTTAGTAGGGGATATGATCTCCCCGACTGCTAGGCAGGTTTCACAGCGTCTGCCCATGCTGAGAATGAGGGTGTCAATGAGTTGTTGAGGCATTGCTGACCATTCGTCTTGCAGTGCCAATCGAAGCTCCCGAATCGTTACTGGTGGTAAAGTACGAGCTGCCAAGCGTCTGCCTAGAAAATCCCATACATGCTCGATGGGACATAGATCCGGAGATCGTGCCGGGCAATCCATACGTTCAATATCCTCACTCTCTAAGAGCTTTTCGGCAGCTACTGTGCGATGACAGGGTGCATTGTCGTCCATGAAAAGGAACTGCGGACCCATAGCGCATCTAAAAAGACGCACATATGGAAGAAGAATCTCGATACAATAACGGGTCCCATTGACTGAACCTGCGTCGAAGATGTGAAGGTCTGTACGACTACCAAGCATGATGCCTCCCCAAACGAGAACACCGCGACCTCCATACCTGTCCCTTTCAATGATGTTCGAGGGATGACTGCGGCTTCCCCGCTCTCTCCAGATGAGTATGCGATGAGAATCGCTACTCAGACTGAATCTGCTCTCATCTGTAAAGAGTGCTCGTCCCCATTCATTGTCTCACCAATTCCGGTGTTCCCGGCACCACAAAGAACGCCTTCTCCGATGGGCAGGCATTAGAGGTACACACCGTATAGGACGTCGTGCAAACAAACCATCACCGTGCAGTCTTCTGGCCACGGTAAAACGCGATATCGGTCGTCCAATCGCCTGTGTCGTGTGTCTAGCGATTTCTCCCGCTGTCTGCCGCCTGTTTCTTCTGGTCTGTAAGACAATATACTGGTCATCTGCGGGTGTGGTTCTTCGTGGACGACCACTACTGAACCCCCGGATAGCTGTTCCTGTAGTTTAAAATTGTCTCCAAAGTCGTGAAACGATGCTGTGAGCAATTTCGAACTCTGCAGCCACACTTGTCACACTGCGGGCTTCCTTCAACTTCCCAATGATTCGACCTCAGGTAAAAGCATCCAGATGTCGTCTAACAGATTGATTATTCGCCATTTCTCGCTGAGGCAGCAACTCGGTGTGATTTTAACTGCTATACAGCGTGCAATCTCTTTGCCAGAAATCTTACACCGACAACATGCTTTATACTACTCAGATACTCCCCCATTACGTTTGCCTGCATATCTGCTACCGTACATCACCTTACTTAATCTCCTGATTGGTCTTTCTGTCCGCTCTGTCTCTTCGTTCAGCTGATATGCTAATTTTTCGACATCGTCCTTAATTTTTGCACACCAGTGTACACACACACACACACACATATATATATATATATATATTTCATGAATAAACAATCAATATAAATTGGAAATTGCAATAAGCAAGAACACGGAAACAACAATAAAATGAAAAAAATTATCAGGGACTGATACTTTCTCAAGGGGAGGACCGGTCCCTAAGTTCACAAGGCCCTTTCTGTTCAGCAGGGGGGAAGGTCCTAATAACTTGCTACCCTCCCCAAGAGCCTTGGATTAAAATTAAACATGAAAATATACCTGTAAATATACGAACTAAAGAGTTCGAGTGAACCTTCAAAAAGAAGCAACAGCCAGAATGCAGACCTTAAATGACTTGCACGTGCCTGGCAAAAATGCAGCCAGGATACGTCAGCAGCAAAACACGGAGTTGGAAAAACTTGGAGTTGAAAAACCTTGTAGAGGAAATAAAAATGCTGGATCGGAAATTACACCAGAAATTTTCAGGATAGATCCCGACAGACCTTCATAGCTTAGGTGGCCTTACTGCAGTAATACAATGACGCCATACTTCACTCTGCTGGGCAATTCCTTACCTTTCTAATGTAACTTAAATAAAAAGGTTGAGGAACTTTATTGTGGTCTAAAGTGTTTTTCAAAACATTAAGATTTTTAGAGACAAAATCATTATTGTTGCAGATAGTTTCAATTCTATTGATTTCATTAATTAATGTGTTACGAAAAACTTTAACAGTTACATTTGAATTCCATGAAATCAAACGATGAACATGGAATTGAAAGGAAAGTCGTTTATCAAAAAGACCAATATGAACGGAATTGTCTGAAAGAGAAATATTAAGATCAAGGAAATCAGATAATTTGATATTATCATTGGTGTGAATTAGTTCTAATTCAGGAGGACAGATACTTTTGGAATCATTAAAAAGTTGTGATAATTAAAAATAATGAGGTCATCAATGTATCTGAAAGCCCTCAAAAAGGAAAAGGTGAAATTTTTTTTCAAAGTGTGTAAGTAAAGGTTGGCTTATACAGAAGAGAACTTGGATCCCTGTGGAAAACCGTTGATGTGTAACAAGCAATGTTCACCTTTGTGAATGCAGTTGTTTAACAAACAGAAGTTGATTAAATCAGACCAGCCATTTTCATTAATATCCAGCGTGTTGCCAGTCGTAAAATAATGAAATGAGGACTTCTTTAGTACTAGAGATAAAGAAATACTTGTAAAGAGGTCTTTGAAATCAAAAGAATAGATACATTCGAGTGCATTATTTTTCAGAAACTCGAAAACAGGTTTATTATTTTTTATAATCCAAGTGTGGCCATCATCCAGAATTTTATTAAAAATTGAATTTAACAGATTAACAAAATTTTTTCCAGGGGAATTCATAACAGAGTTTGGACTACAGGTAATATAACGGAATTTAACAGAAATTTTATGAAATTTGGAATCGATAGTAAAATACGGAAAGATAATCCTGGAATTTTTAATTTTAACTTTTTCGTTGCGGGCAATGACCTTTTTAGCAATGGTGTTATAAGAAGCGCTAACTTTTTTGTAGGTGGAGATATTTTCAAGTTCATTATCTAATGTTAGGAGATAGAATTTTTTTACAAATAATTGAAAAGTTGTTCGCTGCTTTGTCAAAAGGAGCGATTGTAAAAGAATCTTGAAGATCTTTAATGTGGGGAGAAAAATCAGCAAATTTGACATTATTAATTTGATATTAATGCAAAAAAGGTTTAAAAGATTGCTGAAGAGTTAAATGCCAATTAAAAACACACATCAAGTTTTTTGCAACAAATAATTGTTGCTTGCAAATGAGGTTCAATAAAACAAACGAGAAATTTCAATTTGTAACAAGAGAAGAATAATATTAATAGTCGTCTGGAAGAAATTCCGGCAGGGAGGCAACGATTTCTTTCTTGAATAACTTTATGTAGGTTGGTACCCCACCCCACGCTGGGCTTTAGGTACTGAGGGTATGGCGGCAACATTTCTTTGATAGCAGTTTTATTAGTCATGCATTTCCTACGGTATGACCACCGTGGTCACCAATTTTTCGCCTAGTGACGTTTCGCCATGGAGATTTCATAACAGTGCCGTGTCTGTACGACATGTACCTAATATCTCAACTTTGAAAAATCGAATAAGACTCCATAAATGAATATTAGAATAAGATTACAGTTACGAGAAATTGATTCCCTCCCCCCCCCCGGATGTGTGGAATATATTGTGCTTTGTATGCAGTACATGGAAAGTACCTCAATGTTGGTTATATTGCTCTTCATTTTAGGTAAAAACCAAATTTTGCGAATAAAATTGATGCATATTTTGTCACTTAGCATTCAGTCCTTCAATAGTCACAGTAATGCATCTTTTCAACGACAATATTTCCTCTGGTGACGATTTTCGGTACTATTATTATTATTATTATTATTATTATTTCAGAAATCGAAATCCCATAGTCTACTGTGTATGCCCATGAAATTTGGTAATGTTTGGCCCAATACTTCACTCGTTAGATGGTTCTGAACACCTCGCGTTATTTTATAACCACCCTATCCTGCAATTATTTAAATAATGGTTTGGTTAGTTAAACTCAAGGGGCAAAAAACTCGTTTTTCAGTTGAATTATTCAAACATTTATCTATAAAACCTTTTTTTAGTTGATAGTTTTCAAATTGGAGGGTCATATTCCTCTCTGGTATCTAACGAATAGACATACACAAAAAGTTATAAAAATTATGAAAAAACTGAGTGCACTGAAAGTGCTAAGGAAAGGCAGTTTTGTTGCTAAAAATATGGCTTTTTTGTTGAAAAAACTTATAGATTTTTTTTTCAACTAATAAGAAGTCAAAATTTCTGTATTTTGTCACATTTAATAATCGTATAAAATTTTAGAAAGGTGCAATGAATATTGAAGGAGAAAAATATGTATTGTATTCGCCTATCTTACGTTGTTCTTACTACTGTTATGTGGTATAGCTTAGCCACACCATCTCCATAAAACCCAAAATCTCCAATACTCAAGAAAAAATTGTTTCTCTTAAAATTTCAAGCACTGGGAAATTGAATACATGACTAGGAGTGTCCTGAATGCGGACTTGCACCAATCACTCTCCAGAAGCCGTTTCTCCTCCAAATGGCAATTTTCCTCCTGTTGGAGAGCACTCAGAAAGAGTGAGAAAATTATACTTAATTAAGTTAATACAAAAGACAGAAAGAATTTGCAGCTGCGTGTAGTCCAAAGATATTCCTTTTTATTATTATGCAACGTGCCGATCAATACAATGAATAAATGATATTTTTACAAAAATTAATGTCGTACTTTTGTACGAAAGTGGATGCTCAAAGATGCTGCACAATTACATAAAAACGCTTGTTTACACACAGCAGGTGGCATCAAAAAAAAAAAAAAGTTTAACTGAAAGTACTGTGTTTTCAACAAATAAATGCCAAACATTAACAATTTTAAACTTCTAAAACTTTTATTAAAAACAGTTAAAAAAAATGGGGAAACATTTTTTTTTTTATTGGTTCATTTTTTTTTTTTTTTTTTTTTTTTTTTTTTTTTTTTTTTTTAAGTATTTGAGAGAAAAAGTTCCGGATTTCGTGATTTTGAAATTGGTGTCTCATACTGCACTAAAAACTCACTCGATGTAAAGTTTTTACCGCAATGAATGATAATTTTCCTCTTAATTTATAATCATTTTGTCTTTCTTTTATTTTTCCGTACTTGTGTAAAATTTCGTTTCAGACAATTCTTTCTTCGTGACTCGATATTTTTTGTCATAGCGATTCATTCTAACGTGAGTGCTGAATTCCGATCAAAGAAAAAGAGGTAACGCACTAAAATGTAAATCCCTCCGCGCGTCAATACGAAATACCTTTTATTCCGTTTATCCCAAACAACAATGCGTAACCTCATTCATTGCCACTTTTCTCTCACTCACACATGCAGAACTGCGCCTCAAAACCTTTTCTTCTTCTAAATTCCCCTTCCCTCTCGATGACGAACGACACTCTCCGCTTCGACTTATTTTCCTCCGATCACTCCCTCCTTTTATGGAGCTTACGCCCACCGTCCCTACGCTAATGGGGAGCGTACATCCAACCTCGTTTCTCCCTGAGGAGCATTTGATTTTTCATTTCACTTACAAGCATTTAAAATCATCCCTTCACTGCTGCGTTTTTTTTTTAAATTCCCCTTCTCTCCGGGATTAGTCGATTCGCCGCCTTTCGAGAGAAAATCCCTTCGCTAACTCTGGATGGAGCGCTGGGTTTCGTCACTACTTTTCTCCGTAATTTTTTATACTTTGTTCAGAAATACAGTAGACTCCCGATTATCCGCGGGGCGGATTATCCGCGAATCAACCAACAATCACGAACATGTATTTTCGCAGTAAAAAGCGAATACCAGTGGCTGTTTTTTTTTTTTTTGAAAAATTGTAAATTTACACTCAGTTGTTTTTGCTTGATTGATTTGATTTAATTTTATTATTAATAATATTATTATTTTTTGTGCGTTCTTCATCGTACATACACTTGTTTGTTATTGATGTTAAGTTCGGTTGTGCAAAAATACAAAACATTTGCACTGTACTCTATATATCTTTTCACTGTTTGCCGAAAGTGTAATGCAATAATACAGTTAAGAATTTGAGATAGGACAATTTTTACCTGATTTGTCCCCCATTTTAGTCTTTTTGCGGTTATCCGCGATTTTTATTATCTGCGGCACTTGTGATACCCAATTCCGCGGATAATCGGGAGTTTACTGTACACTTTATTCTAACTTAAAAGACTAGACATGACTTTTACTGCATGATTACGTGCATTATATTGAATTGCTGCAACATCGTTTTTAATTCATGATACGAAAAAAGGTCTTTTTTTAGGCTCACAATGAAGAAAGTAATTTCGCGATATTTTTTGGATTAAACACAGTGTAAAAAAAAATGTGTAAGGTTATTAGTATTAATGGATGTAACGTTACACGAATTCTGAAGTGTGTAGCATCATTGTTTTAAAAGCTCAAATTGTTAGATGAGCCTTGCGCTATGGTTTCAGTAGAACTCAAAGCGCATGCGTAATGATCAGATTCGGCCCAGAGCAGGTGAACTTTTATTAGCGAATCGAAAAATGGCATTGGTGACCGAGTGGTAAAAGCTCTTTCTATGAGATTCACGCGTTTTAGGATCGGACACAAATCAGGTTTTTTCCTCTGTGGCGTATCCGTAATGATTGTGTCACGCGTCGCCAAGTAACAACGAAGTTTTCAAGGACTAGAAATGTATTAATCACTAGTGCAATCTGGACTATTAGAATATACGAGTATTTGCACTATTTACAGTCGTACTCAGCAAAATGAACATACGCGGCTCTTCGGAGACACTTTGCCTCAACCGGAGTACTACGTAGGAAAATGCGAACAGTTCGTAAGCAAATATACGATAACGATACGGCACAACAACAATTGTGCCTCTGGAACACAGTTCCGCACTTGTAGAAATCTTGTCCCGTACCCCAGGTACGCGAGACTGTTGATGTTTTTTCCAACCCCTCACCACGGAGTCCTGGTGTCGTCTCTCGATCCAAAAAAATTTCTTTGCGCTGAAACCTAACAAGAGGCGTGCCCGTGCCACTTTTTAAAGCAATCACGATTGCTTATTGCTTTCAGCTGACTGTTTTGATGTGCTATCATTTTATTTTCTCGCCAGCACCCTCTGCCGCATCACCGTCGACCGGCTCCTCTAGCGAAAACCGTCTCCAGGTTGCGTCCATGTCCTACACTTACACGCATACATACACCTACACACATACACAAACACATATACACACACGCATACATACAGACACCTACACATACACACACACCTACACACAACTACCCACACACTCATACCTGCACACAGACACAAACACACACGCCTACATACACACACACACTCGTGATTGCGAAAAACATAATTTGAATTCCAAATGTCAAAATTCAAATTAATTTTTAATTTTTTTTTCAATTGGTGGACTTCTTGGCGGTGCGATCGTAGCTAAGCCAGGAAGAGATATGATTTGCTTGCCCACAGGCCCCCCCCCCCCCATCAAAAAATCTACACCCGCCCACTGCACTAGGCCTCACTGCACAAGATCACACGCGACCATGGCAATTGACCTTCAAAAGGTGCGACACCGCTAAAGGACCTAACGGACACCCAACCTATTTTCTACTCAGACTGGACGGCGCTGACTGTCAATCTTGGTGATCTAGCAAGGTCGGCCAGCAGAAGGGACACGTGGACAGGAGCACTACTATTATAGAAATAAAAATGTCTTGTTTGTGTATTAAAACAAACAACTAATTGGTGTACATTGGTAGTGGAAAAGCATGAGATTGATAACTATCGAATAAGAGAATGATTAAAAACAAGATATGTAAATAATGATATTTTTAATACTGTTATAACAAAATTTCAAGCATTGTAACCTATTAACTTATTTTTGTACTTTCAATTTAAAACGTACCGAGAGAAGCAATCAAAAAACTGGACCAATATTCTAGTTAACCCTTAGGGTATTTGAAAGCGTGGGTTGTAAGTTCAAAATTTCTTGGGTAAAAATGATTTTTGCAAGAGTTCATTTTAAGAAAGTCTATATTATTTTAACATTATTACTAGTTGAAAATAAAAAATAATAATAAAACAAAACAAAAAAAAAAACAGCAAGTATTTTGAAAAAAATCGTTTATTAGTGGTTAATTTGCAGTAACAGTAGAAGAAAATTGTCGAAATTTTCAATTTTTTAAGCTACTATCCAAATATTTAAAATTATCACTTGTTTTCATAAAATATGGATCCCATTTCAAGCAAGCAAAAAGAAACATTTGGAAAAACTATTCTTAAAAAAGGCTTACAAGTCATGTTAGTAATAAACAAATTTTATATAGTTAGTAAACTAACTACAGGGTAGCGACAGAAACTGGAAAAAAAAGTTCCCTGACTTTTCCCTGATTACGTTCACCGAATTTCCCTGATTTACATTACCAATGATAATGGTTTCCTTTCTTTGCCCTACCTGAAAAGCATTGCATATTAAATAAAATGCAGTGTTTAAAACAGTTTAAGCTGTTAATTGAAAAAATGTTTTCTAAAGATGGTCCTTTTTTTGGTAAAAATTGTACATTAAATTACCAGCAGAGAAATATTGCAGGGAATCTAAAACAAATACTTTTCTTCCAGGAACCAGTTAACACAAGAATTCTAAGAAATTATTGAAACCACTCTTAAAGACATATCTAATCATGATAAAACTAAAAAATTGAAATGGAAATAATCTTGAACTGAATTTTCAAGAAGGATAATTGTTGCTGCAAGAATAACAAACAAGTGATAGTTAAAGTATGGACGTAATGAAATTTCACTTACGTAAATAATACTGCCGTTTGCATGTAAACGGGAGTATCTGCAGAAATTAGTTTTTGAGATATTTGAAGAAATGTGTGGTAGATTCAAAACTAACAATCGGAAAACGTTGGAATTTTACGTTTTTTTCGCGCGTCTTTTTCAGCAGAAAGTAAATTAGCGGGAATGTACAATAAAGATAACGTACAATGGGTGACAAAAATGCAAAGAAAAATGTGCAGTTACTGCTTTTCACCTGCACACGGCAGAATAGACATTTATGTAAAACAGCTTGAAATCTTTCAACAACCAGTCCTATTCAGCTATTCTCTAATCAAGAACTTAAGTTTTAATGAATGAATTCAGCATTTTAACTATTAAAAAATAATTAAAATATTTACTTATGTACATAACTCAATTTTAAATGATGCCATCAGTTGTCGGAAAAAATCTTAGATTACTTTAGTAACAAACAACATTAAAATGCAAAAACAATTATTAAATTCAAAATGTATATGCATATGGTTTTAAAATAAAAGTTTTAACTCTTTAAGACCGGGAAGGGGGGAATTTTTTACTACAGTTAGGTCCTGATTTTTTCGATCAAGCTATTTTGGAAATGGAATCGTCCACTCTGAGACCCCCTTCGGCAGCATCTCGTCAGTTCTTGTGTGCACTAATTACAGGAGGCGTGGTAAGCTGTCACCTTAATCGCTGTCGCGCTTCAGGCGTGCAGCCTTTTTCGCTATTTCCCTAGGCTAGTGTTTATCGCGTATGTTGGTTCAGCTGTCTGCGATCTATAGACACATGGGATGTTTTAAAATTAGGAATAAAACATCTGAATTGCAAAAAAAATATTCAAAAATCAAAAGCAACTTCGGAATGAAGAATTTCAAAGGGAAAAAAAAATAGAACAAGTCGCGTGAATGAAAAAGAATGAATATAAAAGTTTCTTCATTTCCCCCCTTCCTCCCGAAATGCGGGCATCTTCACAATTTATTAGCTATCAATCCTTGCAGTTGTATTGCCATTGGGAATTGTACATCACTGTCACTTGTCCCATCAGTTGAAAATACTTCGGTCGGAAGAAAGGATCTTTGAGGTGGTCTCACAGCGTGACTTTCCATCAGTTCCTAACCATATTGCTAATAAGTTCGGTTTTTTTTTTTTTTTGGATATCATGTTCAGCTTACAGCGCAAAATGCCTAACCTTTCTAGCAGCTTTAGTTTTTGGAAACATTTCTCCCGATTTCGATAGATTAAAAAAGTTTGAGCACAGCCAATAACTTTTATTCTTCTGAAGAATAATAAATTATAAAACATATAGTTCATTTTAATACATGTTTTCCTTTTTTATAAAGTTATTGAAAAAGGCTATAATAAAATTATAAAACATTCTTTTTTCAGAAATATAAATATTTTTTAGATTTTTAAGAGACATATTTTAGAATTACAGAAAATCAGAAAAAATATATGTAACAGGGGCATGGCCAGAGAAGGTTTGCCGGGTTGATTCCCAAATCCCTTAACTTTCGCATATTGATTGTAAATCTTAATATATCTTATACACATATATTAGCCGCCTTCAACGCGTAGATGATATTAATCATAAATAAGAACATTACAGTTCAAGCACAAGCTTAAGATTTATTATGCAATAATTTAAATTTTCCAATTTCAATCAATTCCATTTGCACAAACTGATGAGAATAATTACTGAAAGAATGTTTTTGAAACTATTTTCAAACATTTGGAAGAAATTGCACCCCTATCTCTTTTCCATTTCTGAGTATACTACGGACAAGTAATAAAAGCTATCCCAGTCAGGAGAAGAAAAAAAAAGGAAAGTTAACAGAAAATAATAGAAAGATAATTTTTCAAGAGTAATAATGAAAAAAAAAATCTTTTCCTCAAAAAACGGGGGTTAAGAGAATGCTTAGTGGGGAAGCCACGAAATCTTATTTATTTCCCCCCTTTTTTTCTTTTTTAAAATAAAACTAGTCTATGTAATTGGATTTTGACATTACTTATTAAATGACACATAAAAATGGAGTTTGGCGTCAAAATTTGGGATGAATAGCCACCGTAGACTAACTCTTCCAGAGCCGGATTTAGTGGAGGGCAGGCGGGGCTACTGCCCCGGGGCCTCCACAATAAAATTTTTACAAAATATCCTAGCTTTCACGGGTCGAAAATATCGGATATGTACATATATATCAAAATATTCGGATATACAGTAGAAGACCATTATAACGCACACCTTGGGACCAGAGCTTTTGCGTTATACAGGTTTTTGCTTTATATAGGTCATTTCACAAATTTTGAAACTAAAGTTCAGAATATGTCTCTATATTAGCACTTCAGAATGAGTTTTATCTGCAATGAGTATTAAAGCACCAACATTACAATTAGTTATTCACAAATAAATATGTTTCACAATCAAACGAAAGTGCATTACCCTGCACTTCTGCTAGCTTCTTGGTTTGCATAACAGCTGCATTTGCAAGAGCCATCTGGTATTTTCTGTTTACTGTAAGGGGGGTACTAATTTCCATTTAAAAGCTTTGGATTAAGATGGAAAGATGAAAAACTGTTTCAAAATAACAATTTTTATGTTTGCATAACAAAACAGAGGTATTTTTTTAACTTCAAAACCTATTGTTTACTTCTGGAAAGTTGTACGGTTTATAGAGAATTGCGTTATATAGGTCGCGGTTATAATGGTCTTCTACTGTATATCAAAGTATCGGATATTTTGGAAAATAGGATGATCTTTTCGAACCCTGATTAGGGGCCTCCACACTTCCAAATCCGGCCATGAACTCTTCCAATTATAATCTTCATTCCAATGAAATAACATAAGAAAAATTCATTTTTTTTTTTTGGAGTTTTTTGGTTTTATTCCCGCAAAATAAATTAATACGTAAAATCAATCCGAGTAGAAATAATTTTTCAGTCGATTGTTAATTTTTAACTCTGAAAAGTGAGAGGGCAAGCAAGGCCCCTTTACTTTTGAAAGTAAGGTAAAATTGCCCCCCCGCCCCTCCAACCCACAAACACACAAGTTGCCATGGTTATCGTATATAACTAGCAAATCGAATATGATAAAGATGAGAGCATACAACTTTTTAACATAGAAATGCAAGATAGATAAATCTGTACTGAACGAAAGTTTTCTTGTTTTGATGCAACTCTGAAATCGCTTAATTATTATTGACAACAATTTCATATTGTGGGAAGGAGGTGACATTTGTTTTCTCTTAAAAAATCAATTAATTCTAAATTAGTACTAAAAGTGTAAATGCAACAGATGTAGAAGCACAGATTTAGATTTTCTTTATATTTATCAGTAAGTAAACTGCTGTATGACATGATTTTAAAAAAAATATTCCCTAAAATTTATTCTGATGATGTTTTCCTGAATAATGCCATTTATACAGAAGTAAGTATGTACATTAATTTGTTTGAAGAATTTAACAATTAATTTAAATTTTCAAGGAAACAAAGTTGTGGAATGTGCTACTGAAAGCAAGAGATAATGTCTTTTTAAATTGATTAAATGAATTTAGGACAGAATTAAATCCGATTTTTTGGTGTTTGTTACACTACAATCGTGTAAGGAATATTACAATGTGACTTAGCGCCATTAGAAATTTCTGTTTATCCCACTTCAGAGACAACTGTTTTTGAAGATTTAAGCAGATTGTCATTTTTCACCTTTTTTTTTTTTTTTTTTTGTAAATCATGGTTCTGAATTTACATGTTGACAAACTGACTGAATTTCCCAAATTAATGAATAACATGTTGCTCAGAAGAAAACTAGAGAGTGCTATTTTGTGATTAAATTTTTATAAGTGCAAATATATATTATATTGCTAGCAAGTATCACTTTACTCAAAATTTTGAACTCTAAAGGTAAAGTGGATAATACCGTAGTTTGTAAATTGTATAATATCGTAACAAAATTCTTTTCTTTTGACCATTCTGAGAGAATTAGTATCTAAGGCATCTTCTTTAGTCACCCGTGCGACCTGAATACTGGAGTTGGTTGACCCATGCATACATTTTTACATGTTATGTGTGTTTTAAGTCCTTATGGAATTATGACCCCCTTTCTCACTTTTTGTGGGGCGCTACTGTTTGGGTAACAGTTGTGTGGTGGGGTGCAGTATATTTTCACGAGCAAGTTAAAGTTCTGGGCAGATTTGTTTTGTTTAGATGCCTTCCAAGCTCTGATTTGCTGAGTAATACTTTTAAGTTTCTAAAACTGGAAAGAAATAATTACATTTGGGTTGAAAATAAAAATAATGAAAATAGAAAAGGTTAATAGATGACGAAATATTGCAAGTAGTAATTGCACACCCGTGTTTCGAGGTTCCTTGTAAACCTGAAGCATGTAATATGCAGTTATTTGCAAAGTTTGTGCTTTAATGTTGTACGAATTATCATAAAAATTATACAAAACATTAATTTATAAATCCTAGACTAAAATTTATTTTTAAAAAAGTGGTACAAAAAAGTGAGGATTAGAAGTGGAGGAAATTGAAACGAAATCGTACAACGCATTCATCTTTTCTCATTTTTTGAGGAAGCCAAGCGACATCAAGTCATTAGCAGCTCCCCATTCATGCAGTTGTCGCTATCACTTGCTAAATAGCTATCGGCTAGAAGAAAGGGTTTTCTTCGGGGAGGTCTCGCAGTAGGGTGTCTTCTTCTACCCACCACCCCTGAATTCACAGAACTCGGCCGGGTACGGGCGGACTCGGATCTAAGTTACAAAGCCGTATACGGCCGGCCTCGGTCTTAAGGAGTTAAAGTCTGAAATAATACCCCTTCGTGTAATCTGACGTAACAACGAATAATACCATAGCAAAAAATAATAATAATAATAATAATAAAATAATAATAATTTTAGTCAAAATTCAATTTTAGCAATTAAATTGAAGAAGCCAAGTGAAACTTTTAAGATTTTTTCAGCATTAATTTATAAAACAAGGATTCTTTCTTGAAATTGTGATAACAGAATGCTAATTACTTCAAGACAATGAATAAAGGCAAGGGAGCAAAGTCATTAATGACAGCTTTCTCTTTGCCTGCATAATACAGTAAAAGTAGGCCAAAAAATGGCCATACAGAAACGTCCAATTAAGAAACTGAAACTTGTTGCAAATTACTTCTTACCCTTCCAGCAAGAAGGGGGAAAAAAGCCCCAGCATTTTGCGCGTCGGGTTTTGGGGGAAAGGGCGAAATAATCCTCTTTTTACATAAAAATATTTTCAATTACTTTAAAAAATACTCAAAAGTCGCAGAAATCACACTCTATAATAGTAAAAAAATAAACTCTCATTGAAAAAAATGCTAATTAACCGGGGTACACAGGCCGGGGGGGATCATGGCGCATATTGCGTCATTAGAATTTTTAAGCTATTTTTTTTCAAGGGAACTATGAGTGATTTTTTTTTCTTTCTTTTTTGAGGGCTCTTATTCTGGATGGGTACTCCGTCACACTTCAGGGGTGCGCCATCGCTTTGAGGGGGGGGGAACTATGAACTTGCATTCTAAAATCAACGATTGCAGTGAAGTTCATGAAAAGATTTCACTGATTTTAAACTTCTCCGAAGTACAAAATGCCACACAATGATATAGTTATGTCCGAAGGATAATTCTAAAAGATCTAAGCGAGCTCAGTAACCAATTTAGTTGTGACTGGAGTTATTAAACTGTTTAGAGCGCTAGGGTGATATCTAAAACAAAATTCTTGTGTAACATAAGAAAAGTCCAAATTGACTGGAGTGTACCTCCTTCTTCTTAATTAATTTACTTTAACTTTTCTATAATCTTTTGCCATTACCGTAAGGGGGGGGGGAGCAAACCGAAATTGTCAAAAGTGAAACGGGCAATGCTGTAATTCTGCACCCTCCAAGTCGGTGGGGGTTCTCGTTTGCAAACACCTAGCCGCCTCTCTTTAACGTAGCCGGTTATGTGAATTATGCTAAATATGCGAACATACACTTGCAACACTATCCGAGTACATTATACAATAAAAAAAAATTTATAAATGTGTCACATCGCCTACCCAACGATCCAACGCAGTGACAAATTTAGGTGGTCCAGAACCTGTACTGATTCAACGAGAGAAGAAGTCTTGATGAGAGCAATGAACAATACAACAGTAGAATGATAAATACTGATCTTCTCTCTCTGCGTGTATTGACTCAAGTTGGCAGTGGTGTTGCTCGCCGATACTCGTCGGTCGCTGATAATAAGGTGAGTTGTGATGTGGCCTTTAACGTTGTGGTAGTAACATTAAAGGATATGGAAGGCAAAAAATTTAGTGGCATTTCTTTGTAAAGGAGGCATGCAATTATGTCTCTAGCTTCTCTCTGTTACGAGAGTAGTTACTATCTGTAGAGACGTGTAAGCCCAAACCATCTTTTACACCGAGTGGTATGAACAGTAAAAAGATGGAACAACAAATTGCTAAAAACTTCTAGTACGAGTTGTGCGCTTATCATCCATCAATATTTGATGAATCTGGTTTCAGACGGAAAGAAAACCCTGTATGGTGTCATGTATGTTATAGACGGAAGATACCTTCTCGATCATGGTTATTTTTTGGGAGGGGGGGGGGGGTAATGATTTGCAAGCTTAAAAGAAATATGCCAGCAATGCAGGTGTATACATCACTTGTAAGTATTGAAAAGCTAGTTTCATTTTTGATAGGTACAAAATAGGAGAAAGCACCACTGAAATATCTGCGTCCTATTAAAACAGCCAAGCCTTCCGCTCTAGAAGACTTTCTTCGCCTCATATCTTGTGCTTGTTCTGAGGGCTTTTATTGGAAAAATGGATGTTTGATAAGTCTGAAAGTGGACTGAAGTTCTCAACTTTTTTTCGCCAACTGTGTTAGACATAGCTGCAACAATAACGATTTTGCCGAGGATCTAGATTTCAAAAAAGATCTTGATAACGAAGAGTTTTTGTTACAAGCTTAGGGGAGAAATCAATTGAAAACTCCAGTTCTGAAGGATATTTTATCTCAATCTGATGACGTATTTGAGGCATGCATGTTATAACGCAATCTAAAAATTTTGTTTTGATTACTGCAAAAAAAGCAATATAGTAAAAAGAAAAAAAACAGTTAAGCATAATTTTTTTTGACCATTTAATCAAAAGTGCCATCAGAGGGGGAGGGGGGGTAATCTTTAAGTATATTACTTCGTTTTGGGAGGTGAGCTACTGTTCTTGTGGGGTAGACAGTCCTGGTTTAATGCATTTTAAATTTACATGAAATAATACTTCTATTTGAAGTGGAAAACGGGGGGGGGGGGGGGATTGGCGTATTATTTTATTTCGGGCGGGGGTGCTGTAGCTTTCTGAGGATACCATCGCACTTGGAGGATGGACACACTTGATTGCTAACTTTAACTTTGCATAAAATAATATTTCCACTTGAAATGTATGGAAGGGGGAACGAGGGTACTGCCTCGTCTTACGGGGATAGGGAGGCTCTGTAGCATTGGTGGGCTCTGTCATCTATCTTGGGGTAAACACTTTTGTTTTCATGCTTTTAAATTTAGTATAACATAACATTCCCTCTTGAAATTTACTCTGAAAATTACGAAAAAAAATGCTCAAAACAGCAATTTTTAGATGCCCCACCCCCATTCTAAAACCCGAAGCACAATGGGGTGGGACTTTTTACCTGTTCTTATTGGGAGGGTAAAAAAAATTTTGCAACTGGTTTGAACTTTTTTTTTTTTGGATGTTTGGGTCCGACTCCTATTTTTACTGTACTAGTAGGGTTGTTTATTTTACGTAGCATGGAATGCATGGAAGGAAAATTCAATGTGTGATTCAAAAATGTAAAATAAACAACTTTACAGACACTGAAGCAATCTTGGGAAGCTCATCCTAAGATTGAATACTTTGACCTTGAGGAAGAAGTTTGCACAAATATGCAGCATTGTATAACCACAGCTCATTAATTTTACTTTTTAAAACATATAATTGGGGGAAAATTCGCACGGAGTCAAAGTGCTTCATTTTGCGAGGAATTTTTTTTTCTTTCATTTGGTAAATTTTCCCTGCATTTTTGTAATTTTTTCAAAATTGGTATTTCCCTGATTTTGCCCTGAGTGGTAAAGTTCCCTGACTTTTCCCCGATCTCCCTAATTTCCCTGATCTGTCGCTACCCTGAACTATTTAAATGTCCTTATTCAACCAGGGTTTTTGCTTAAATCCCAGCTAGCATTTGAATAGAGTTTGACTGCAACAAGCAATAGATACCTAATGATACAACACGAAATTTATATGAAGATGAAAAAAACAACCTAACGTTGATATTTTAATAAAAAATAACACGCTTAAAATACAGATCACAGTATTCAGAAGAAAAATAAACTTAGTAAATAAACATGTCTCCTTGATTGATAAAAATATACTATGAATCAATTTATAATTTGAGAACATTTAAATTCAATACTACTATGTAACATTCAAGGAATTTATAAAAAAAAATCTAAAAATTAAATTGAGCAAGACAAAGTTTTTCCACATTAAAAATTTTTAGACTTGAATAATGTCCTAGCCAGAACTAAACATAGAACTGCAACTGGCACCTAAAATTTCTAATTCTTTAATTACTGTTGCAGTTAATTCAATGTTTATAGTATAACGATAAGTATATAAATACAAAGCCTTATCCAAATATTTGTTAACAATGTTTACATCACATTGTATATTATAATACTAGCTGTACCCGACGTGCGTTGCTACGCCAACAAAAAAATACATCATTATACTGATACCAAGGCTTCACTCGATACGCGTCTTATCGCGTCTTATAGAAACATGTATCAAGTGAAGCCGTGACTATACTCAAATTTTGTACTCACGCAGTTTGCAAGATCAATCAATCGCTAAAAATATCAAATAGGAAAAGTTTTAAATCCCCCCCGTTGCACGAAAAGCCATAAAACAATAAAAAGAAAGAATTTATTTGTTCAAACTCAAGAAAAATGGCAACAGCTAACTTCTTATCAATGAGATCTTTCACGCAAATTCATTTCTGCAGCCGATCATTTTATTCGTATTTATCCAATGGATTGTGACTTAAATTGGAATAAAAAAGGAACTATCGATCGGATTTTTTTCAAACTGGTCTATAAACATTCCCAGTACCAAAAATAACAAACGGTGAAAGTTTCAGCCAAATCTGCCGGATAGTTTTTAGGTTCATGGATGACATACAGACAAACATTCATTTATATATATATATATATATATATATATATATATATATATATATATATATATATATAGATTTAATTGTACTACCCTACATAAAGATGACGGTTGAATAAAGAGGAAAAATTTAGTTTTTGGCTGGAAAAAAGTAAACAAATTTTGAAACTTTCTTTTAGGATCAAAATATCATCTGTTTCTTTTCATAACATCCTGGAAATAATAGATTAAAAAAAAAAAAAAAACTGCTACAGTGATAGCAGAAAGTTCATCTTGAAGTGAAATTAAATCGAAGGGATTTAAATCGCGCATTCAATGTGAGAAACTAAATTTAAAAAAAAAAATGCATTCATTTTAAGCTCTAAGCAATACATATAAGCACTAATTGGTGGTAATCAAATAACAAAATTAACAATGGTAACTTAATGAACGTAGTTCAGAGACATATGCGAGAGTTATGAGAAAGATTACTAAATTTTTTTTAATGAAAAATAAACATATATTTTTAAATAAAATGAAAGTAATTAAACTTACCGAAGCCACGTGCAGCATGCAGCGACCAGCAAGGAATCCATTGCACGATCCATTGCGTCCGATCGCGGTGGCAGTTAAACAGAAATAGTCTTTTTTTTTTCCTTCGGTCGACACTAGTCCCTATATGTAAAATTGACACTTTCGAATCTGCTTTTTTTATAGCTATCTTTCTGGATTCATTTGAAGTGTTTCCTTTTTCAAATATGCATGAAATTAATTTTATTTCTTTACATATTAGTGAAGGTGATCGTATTTTTGAACGCAAGTTTGGGAACATGTCCTAAAATTCAGGAATGTTGGGAATACTTTTAAATACTTTTTGGGGACTTAACTGGGGACTTGTTTTTTTCAGCCTGGTAGTGCGCAATATTTCTTAATCATTTTCGAAAAGAAAAAAAAAAGTGTGGCGATCATTTCTGCTAACTTTGCAGTCAACTGCATTGCACCGAGTAGAAATTTTTTATTGTCTTTTAGTTAAATTTTTAAGAGACTTGAGGACAATATTTGTTGTTGTCCTGTGCCATATAAGTTGGCAACTTGAATTGTGTTGCTTCACTTTTTCAACGGTTCCGTAATTTGGTGTGAAGTCTGACTTCCCCAGTACACACATGCCATAAGGACCCGTTTATAGGGCTGGCAATCATTCACAGCACAACATCACATTCACACAAGGAGATGACAAGGACAGGAGAGAGAAAGTACATAAACGCCCGAGCCGGGATTCGAACCCGGGACCTCCCCATCGCAGTCAGACATCTCTGATCACTAGACAAGGTGGTAGGCAGGACAATATTTAGTTATCTTTAAAGTAAGTCATACAGTTCATAACAATAAACATATGATATGAGCAAGGATTGCTTGTGTACTTATTTTTGGACATTGACCAAACATAATTCAGAAGGAGAGAGTGCAACCCTACTATCCCGATACGGCAACAGTACCATGTGACCTGGGAAGCAATTTCGAATTGACCGTAACCGTTGAAGAAGGCTATCATTAGCTGAAACCATGAACGATAAAAACAATTAACTGAATAAGAGAAAATTTATACTATTTCTAACAATGGTACACTCTTGTTGCATTATCAATTGTGTAGAAAAAGCCACACCACAAACTTCTCACGGGTATGAAAAACTGAATGTTTTTTGCTTTTAAATAAGTAAATAGTAAAATACCTATGCATTCAACGAGTACATATCCCACAGTTGCCTATAATTTTTAAATTTTTGTACGGATTCTATCTATAAAAGTAATAAATATTGTATATCATGAGTGCAAATAACTTTTCAGTTCATAAAAACATTTTTTTCTTAACTAGTAATTATTTAAACGGATCTCAAGTATTTTGTGTATATTTGCCTTGTTAGCGAGTAGCCTTCTCGCCCTACGATGCATTTAAAACAAGCTTTAGATTTGAGAATAAAGATGTCACTTTTATAATTTAATGTAAATACTAGTATGTATGCGTATGAAATAATTTCAAAACATTGATTTCAAGATATAGGAATCCATAAGTTTACAGTCAATTACAGAACAATTTAAGCATACATTTGCAAATGCTCGTCATTTCAAGGAATAAACATCAAAGTACATGAAAAATGCACAGTTACATTATGTTTTAAAATCCGTGAAAAATAGGGGGGGGGGGGTCAATTGAATTTTCTGATTGCCAAAAATAACAGGCCCTGTATTTGTATCGGCAATTTATTTAAAACTGGCAAAAGGTTCGAGGCGTTGCATATAGTAACAATAATTAGAAACAGTAAATTTTAGAATCAAGCTTTCAACACTGATCCAAACTATGTTTGTCTTCTTATAACTCTTAAAAAGAAATTTTCAATAATATTAAAACACACACACACACACACACACACACGCGATTTAACTACAACGATGCACAAAATTAAAACTCATCACAAAAATTCAGGCTGAAAATTTTCACTTACACACAACACAACTAGTCGATCTAATATTCTTGGAAATAATAACAACTCTTAACTGATAAATCAAGTCTCCAAAATGTAACAAAAATTAAATTCACGCCGAAGGTAAATTAAGAAATCGGGCAATTGAATTATTCTAATTTGTTTTCTCCTTCTATCGTTTTAATCTCCTTTTTCTAATAATATTGCGTTTTGAAAGCAGGCGAAATTTTTTCACAATACACGTATATTCATTTGAATTGAACAGATATGGGTAGACTTTACCAAAATAAAGAGCTACTTTTAAAGTTCACAAAGTGTTTCTATCTACCAGAACTTTTTGCTTTAATTATAAAATAGAAATATTAATGAATTAGTCCAGTAAATATTGGATCTTTTGCACCACAAATTTATAACTAAAAATTATTTTTAGAACTAGTTCCTTATAGCATGTAGAGTAAATCCTAAAAAGTTCCCTCAGATCCCATGTGAGCTTCCATCCAAAATTTCGGATCAAAGATGGCCGCCTAGTACTTTTTGTTTTTATATATAACTCGGTCAAAAATAAAGATTTTTCAGTTCTAAAAAAACCTGCATGCTCGAAAAGTAATACTGTTTCGATATATACCATAAAATAACCAATGAAAAAGTTCAAGCATTTGTTTTAACATCAAAAGCTAAAATTTCTATTTTCTACGCAATACGCGGCAGAACAAATAAGTTACTAAAATAAAGAATTTTTTATGGTACTTTTTAAACTATGAACAGCAAAATGATTGATTTTTTTCCATTTATTGAATAATCAAGTAGCTTTTATTTCATTTCTGAAAGAAATCTTGCTATTTCTAGCTTTGGAAATCGGAATGAGAATATGATAAGAGAAAAAAAAAGACTTTATAATGAATTTTTTTTAAAAAAACTACAGTATAAGATTCATTTTGTACTTTAAAAACTCACATAAAATATCGTTTTGAAAAGTCTGTAAAATATATAAAGAGAAGATAGCAGTGTCAGTAAAAATCTAGAAAAAAAAGCATCGTCATTCAATATTAACATCCACATCTTCGAAACTGTACACAGAAATTGCATTTTTACATGTTTCACCTAAACAATGCATGCAAAACAAGTAGTATGGGTATACGGGAAAGTAGGCTCATATAGTTCTAGACGGAACTTCTTGTTGTTTTATAGAGTTAATCGATTCGGCAAGCGAGGCATCCATATGGCCAGTGGACAAGTTAGAGCATGTAACGTGCTACAGTAGCTTACAGAAATAGTGGCATGGATCTTAATGAAGTCTGCCGACAATAATGAGTCCTGAAAGCAACTTTAAACATTCGCATGAAAGATAAAAACCGGTTTATTGTTACCTTAGTCACTTATTAAAAATTTAGGAAATAAGCCCTGCGAAACAGGAATATGATTAGTGAATCATATTTAATAACTAGAGAAGACGTTTTTGGAACCACTTCCGAAAAATTGGGGGAATTGGCTTTTCAAGAGACTGAGGAAAATAATATATCCCACAGATTTAATAAGGAACAAACGTATGTTAGTACTGTAGTCTCTAGTAGTCTGAGACATAGGCTTCTAGTTGTATTAATAAGATGGTGAAAAATGTTCTCTGACATTTTAGAGAGCAAGTACAACGTTGATTTAGTATTTTGACTTAAGACTTTTTTTAATGTCTTAAGTCAAAATAATAATATCAACAAATGAAATACATATAAACATTACGTGCTGAAAGAATTCAAAATAAAATTCATGTTAGGAAAAGATTTGCACTGGTTGCTTTCACTAACATGAATTTTAGTAATTATTATATAAATGTAGATGAATGAATTTAGTATTATCTGCTACTTTTGTAAGCTTCGTGTGTATTGCCAGTCTTGCGAGTTCAGAATCAGAGTATAAGGTTCTAAAATTCCCGGAGTCGGAGTCTGCCTGTTTTCTTCCGACTCCGCAACCTTAACTTCTTGCAGGGTCGCAGAGTCGGAGTCGGACTCATTTTGTTGTAAAAGAGTCCGAACGAGATATCAAAGGTTTTGAAACTCCGTGACCACATTAAGCGGCGCCTACTGTAGTTCTGTTTCGTTATTAAGAGCCAGTTTTAAGAACCGGGCAGAAATGGGATTTTCGGATAACCACCATTTTTGATTTTGCTCGAATTTTTATGATGGATTCCTTAAAAGAATTTAGAAGACACTTATTTTTTCCTTTCCTCGAAAAATTTTTTTGGGGACCTGTAAAAATTCCTAAAGTGGAGCACGACGTAGAGGTTTTTCCAAATCAGCGTTTTTTAAAATGCGATTATTTCTGTGCATCAGCTTTAAAAAATCTTCTGTTTACAATATGACATTTAGTACCTTACTCGCATACTTAAAATATGAGAGCTAGAAGCAAAATATAAGAAAAACATAAAAAAATGATAAAAAATACTTTTTACTGGCCAGTATCTCAGTGTCCTGAGGGTTAGTATAGAACTTGATGCCTACATTTCAAACTAGAGTGTTATGTCTTTTCACAAAGAAGTGGCATAACTATGGGCAATGATTCTGCAGGCTGGTAAAATGCCCTTCAATATGAGGAAATTGCATAAGAGTTAACGACGCATTCAGTTAGTTGTACTCAAGCTACAATGCTTTGTTGATTTTTTTTTTACTGTCCCACTAGTCAGTTAGGCAACTATACCCTTGTTTTATAATGTCATAGTAATGCTTTTATCATAAATAATAAAATGTGACTAAGTAATTGTTTGCTATCATGGTAGTTTAGTGCGGAGAAAATAATTTTTTTCACTCGTTATGTCGTTGATTGATAAAATTAAATTGATTAAATTAATCCACCCTAAAAAATAACTTTTTAAAGTTAAACTTATCGTATTGAAATAGAAAATCCAAGTCAGCACACGAGTCAAGAAAATATAAATAAATACATGATTAAACCCTATACATGCTTTGCCCGACCCGCTTTGCCCGAAGGCACGTTTTTTATTTCAATAATTATAACCAGAAGTTTAAAAAAATAATAAACGAAATGGCTATCGTAGTTTGTAGGTGGATGGTGTCAGAATAACGTAATATTATTCACTATTAAAAAAATAAGCTGGTCCTCGACTAATCACAAGTTACAAAACTTCATTTATTTTTTCGAAACGTACCATTTTTTTTTTTAATTTAAGCCTGGTTGCGCCACGCCGCTTCACTACTGCTTCGCAGGGACGGATTAAAACTCGGGGTGTTCATGTTCGGGGGGGGGGGGCATACGAAGTCCTACCCGCTTTGGGACACACTCCCCTATTTTTAACTTTTTTGGGGAGAGGCTCTTGCTTTTGGGGAGGGGGGTCGCGATATTTGTGTGTATAGGGGGGGGGGAGTTAAGGTGAACAAGCACCAACATTTCGTGGAGACAATCCCCACACTTTTAATATTTTACCCTTACAGATATATGAAATATACTAAAAATATTTTGGACACAATCCCCAAATTTGAATTTTTTCTTTCGACGGATATCGACGGAAGAGTCCCCATAGCTTTGTTATATATAACCCAGGGTCTATGTGGATTTGTATTGCTAATATACCACACGTTCTCGAATTTTGGGGACAGCCGCTTTGGAGGTTTTTGACTCTATATTCTAAAAAATTGTATCAGCAATAAGCCACATAAAAAGTGCCCAAATTTGAAAATGCTACAGCATTTGCAATTTGAAACGCTTTTCTTTTTTATACATATCTTTTTTCGCGCGGATTTTATACAGTTCTTCAAGACTTATCTTTTATCATGTCACTACTGTATTATGCAAATGACTGTTCTAGGCACTGCACCTTCAAATAGAAAATACGCATTTCAAATGTATGAACTAAGTATAAGGTGCATTTTCAATCTTATTAGAACAAAATTCACCAAAGAAATTTCTGAAACCTTCCATGCTGTAAGCAAGATTGCGCAGGGCTTAGTGTTCGGGGGTTTCAGGCTCAAGGAGAAATGTTGAAAACAATAAAAAATCTTACATCAGGGAAGACTTTAAATTATTAAAACTTAAACGTATAATTTTGTTTAAAAACAGAACACAAGTATTTTTTTTCCAGAAATACGTTCAGTTTTAAACATTTAGTAAGAGAAAGTTCGGACTTGTCAGTTCCGTTTGTTTTTATAATAATTTGAGCTTGAATTTTTATTTTTAACTGTAAAAAATAAACGCATAATGTATATGATTTTAGAAGAAATACAGATTGAAAGAGTTTGTTTTTAATCTTGAAAAAAAGTTTTTTTTTAAGAAATACATTAGCACAAAACAAAAGAAAAAAAAAGAAAAATCAATGAACGACTTAAAAATGATAATGATAAAATTCAAATGTTACTTAAAGCTTGAAACAAAAAAAAGCTTTCTCTTTTTTAAAAACTACGAAACATAACACATTTAAAAAAAAAATCCCAGGGAAGTTTCGTGGTTCAGTTCAGTTTATTTTTAGAATAATCTAGAACTATAATTTTAAATTTTAAAGGTAAAAAAGCGTGAATAAAAATTAATTTTAAATGAATTAGAGTTGGTTGGGGTAAGTGGAACCATTTATGAGAATAGTTCGTTTTTGAAACCTTATACAAAAGTTTTGAAACAAGAGAATTTAACTTATTGTCTTATTTTATCCTGGACATTATTAATAAAAAAAAAAGTTCATCATTGTTTTCTAAAATAACGCTTTAAATATTCTTATCGATTATATACTCTTTAAAAAATCGGTTTGTTGTCCCACTTACCCCATAGTAAGGGGTTACTTACCCCATAGTAAGGGGTAAGTGAATCCCCCCCCCCTTTTATTTAAATTTAAATGAAGCATATCTAAAAAGGGGGTTAAAGGGGGTCTTACATGATAAAGTATGTAAATTTATTGTGTGAATTATTTTTTTGTAAATGCATCAATTTATAAGATATTTACTTTCTTCTAAATCTGTATCACGGAAAGTTTTTAAATGTAAAACAAAACAATTTCATTTGTAAAATTTATTGAAAGCCTTATAGGTATATATTTTACTTTTACATATTAGGGTGTGTTTAATGAACGTAACACAGTTGATTAAGATCAACTAAAGTAAATTTTCCAAATCTATAAGTTGAAAAGAAATTGGAAACACTAAACGACTGCGTTTATGTAAAGTTAGCTAAGGAAAAACCATTATCGCTTTATCGTTAGTAATTATTCCAACATCATCTGCACTATGCAAATAAAAAAGTATCACTATTTCTATTAGTTCTTGCGAATTTAACAGTATTTTTTAATTTGTATGATCAACTTCTAACATTAGACCTACTTAAATCTTTATGATTTTTTTTTCCATGTATATTTCAAATACATAATCACCAACTTTAGCAGTTTTTGTAGCTGAACTATCAATTCCTACTAAGTCATCTTAGTTGTTTTGTGTTTCCCCAATATAAATATCTAATCAGAGTTGCTTTTGATTTTGAAATCCCCATTATCATAGGGGGACCCACTTACCCCATAGTGAGGGGACCCACCTACCCCGTATAGCAAAAATGTACGGGGTAATTGAGACCCCTCCTCTTAAACACTTATTGATAATATTTTATGCAAAAATGTTTGTTGCTGTTTGAATTTTAAGTTAAACTATACGTGAAAAAATACTTATCATAAAAAATACTGAAAACTTACCTGGAAACATTTTTTGAAACATGTTGCTTTAACTCGCAAAATTTTTTTTTAAGAATTTCTTTTTAACTAAGTGTGCTTTGCCCTAGAAAAAAATTCCACGAATCCCAAATAAATGCAAAGCCAATCAATGTGATGAAATTTAACATGACCAATGCAAAAAAGTTTGAAAACATTATCCATATTTCAGTTTTAGGGGGATGACCCACTTACCCCAGAGACCCCTTCCCCAACCAATCACATTGAAAATAAAACACCTTATAATAAACCATTACTTTAAATAATGGATTAAGAAATATTTTAGTATAATAATATCAAATTTAATGTAATAATAAATTTATAACACAATCAAGTTTAACTTTTGATGTTTTAAATTTTAGAAAGTGAATAAAATTTTTGGCAATAGTATTTTGTTTCATTTTGACTTAGGCTAAAATTCAGGAATTTTGGATAGCACAAACTTTAACGCTTAAAAAATGTTGCAACAATTTTATGACCTTTCCACATGAAAATTTAAACCAAATGATTTTTTACTGTAAAAAACGTTTTTTTTTATTAATATATTTCGAGAACTTTAATGCTTACATATTTTTTTTCGTTTTTCAGCAGCAAAGTAATAAAATTACTTAGTTTGTTTTTAAAAGAAACAAAAAAAAATAGATTAAATTTCTTAGATCAATTCAAAAACATTTAAAAAAATAGTATATTACATTTACTTTCATTTAAAATAAGACTTTTCGAGCCAAACGACGTAATTATAACTGAAAATACCCCGAATATTTCAAGAATCCTTATTTTAGTTTTAGCCCTAGGTCCGAGTGCAGACGATCAATGAATGATCCTCCATGGTAACAGATTTTTCCAAAAAAACTACTACAAAAATCTATGGTAGAGAAACCGTCGAATATCAAATAAGAAAAACACTTGTTGCATTATTCGCCGAGATACGAACTGTAGAAAAACGGTTCTTTTTTTATTTAAAAGTTTCGGCCGCCTCACACATAAACTTACTTTCTCTGAACCCCTCGTTGTTAGTAGAAGAGAATTTTAAAAAAAAAACCTTTAAAAAATCTGAAAATATTTTCATATAAATACAGTGCATCTTTTAGGAAATTTTGAGAAAATAAAGCTACTCTGCGGTTATGCATGGCATCTCCAATTAAAAATGCTTCCTAGATTCTTTTCTACTACGGTTCATATTAACAGTGCTCAGCAAACAATGGCTAACCATTGCGGTTTTTAATGAACTTCAAATTATTCAAAGAACGATGGTCCCAGAAAAAAAAAAGGAAACAGCTTTGTATTTAATCCTTTTTAGATGAGCATCGATATTCTGAGAAACGCCAGCTAATTAATGACAAAAGGTTTTGAGAAATGAAATATTTTCCTTTAAATTTTAATTACTGTTTCAAAAACCTACAGCTTATTAAAACGTTTCTAAACTTATGGACGTTGTTTTCCTTCTCGGATGCAGTTTTAAAATGAAATTTACGGTTTGAAAATAGGCTCGTGGACATGTGGATATGTACCTGGGGCTAGGGAGAATACATAATTAATTAACCTTATAAAAATGCTGTATTAAGTATGTTTACTTAATTAGGATTTATAAAATCCATATGAATAATTCACATATGAGTATTGAGTCCCTCAAGCTATTTTTAACCTACTTTAAAAAAGGAGGCTATGATTTCGTATTGCGGCTTTTTATGTGTGTTTTCGAATTATTCCAACACTACTGGACCGATTTGAAAAAAAAAAAAAATTGTTTGGAAAGGTGTACTTCCCAGATGGTCCCATTGTAATTTGATCTGGATCTGATAAGGGGTCCCGAAGGAATCCAAGAAACTTTAAATTTCATACGTCATGATCACGTGGTGTTGCTGTGATCGGTGAATTTTCACACCAAAGCTTTTGGCTTTCTCTTGAACGACGTTTAATTCTCGCGGCACATGGATGATTATTTTTTTTCCAACTCTGCGCCGCGTGGTAGTTGTCTATTATATGTGTTACTAATGTATTTATTACTGCGCAGCAAAGCTGTAAATTAAATATATTTTGCTATTTTAATAGTTGAATCAATTACCGTAATATTTTTAGGCACTAAAATATAAAGTTCTTTATTTAATATTACAATTTTTAAATATATTTAGTGTTCAATTGAGGGGGAATGGAATACAGAACACACCTCCCCCACGATTTAATTTATATTCTTTAATAATATAATTATAACTGTGTATGATTTCTGAAGTTTGACCAATATTCTCGATTTACTATTTCACGTTGCCGCCAGTTCAATTTGAAATTAGGGTTATATTAATTAGCAGGCTTAAAAAAAAGAGGAGGTTCTGAACTCGTCGAATTAGTTTTTCCTTTGTACAATTTTCCATAAATACTGGACGACACCTGTACCCAGGGGCGTGCACAGGGAGGGGGGAGGGACACCTGTTGACCCGGGCCCGAGCCTGAAGGGGGCCCAATATGTTTATAACTGAGGGTGAAATATAGGGGTAAACAA
The DNA here is from genome assembly GCF_026930045.1 of Uloborus diversus. Lineage (NCBI taxonomy): Eukaryota > Metazoa > Arthropoda > Arachnida > Araneae > Uloboridae > Uloborus > Uloborus diversus. Next base: position 268,753,907 of record NC_072731.1, read on the forward strand.
TATGGAGAGGTGCCCGGAAAAGTCATTTGTAATCTGCTCCAAAATTTCTGTGCACGCCCCTGCCTGTACCGATAAGGAAAAGTCTTTTTTTGTTTGAAACAGCATAGTTCCTCGGCGGTCTAATGTTAATCAAGTTCAGGTTTAATGAAATTGAGGGAACTCTTCAAATATCATACTCACATTTAAATTGATTTGTACTTTATTGACTTTGTATATCATCTCACTTAGTGAACCGGTTTTTATGCTTTTTTTGTTTAGTGGTGGTTTTGTTTAGGGGTGGCCTAACTTAGGTTCCAAATCTTTGATTTACCCTATTTGTTCTTTAGGGAAAAGTTAAGGATAAAACAATAAATTTCATGCAATTTCCCTCACAAACTGTTAAATATAAAACCCATTGATAAACAAAGGGCATAAACAAAGGTTTGTACTTTCTTTAACTATAGTTAAAGAAAGTACTAAAAAATATATTATTAAGAGTAATGATAATGAAAATTTTGAATTAAGGATTCTCTGAAGCAAGCATAAAATTCTAGTGGATTTTTTAATCTTCATCTATAGTGGGGCCATGTGAAGAAACATGCGACTTTTATCACGAGTTACATGACACTAATTGCGAAACATAAATTACAATTTACAATATCACAATTCCAAAATTTACAATTTTACAAATTTAAACTAAAAGCGATTTCGTGTTTTTTTTTTTTTTTTTTTTAATGACTCGTGCATTTGCTTTCGGAAAGCAAACTTTGATATGGTTGAACAAATGATAAAGACAATTTTCTTTGTGCATAGTTACGCATTTAAAAAAACCTTTCTTCACAGTCGTCGGAAGTCTCAGAGACGCTTGCCGTGTTGATTACACCACTAAAAAGCAAAAAAATAAATTACTTTTAAATAAAAAAAAAAACCGCCTTCAAAAAATACACAGGAACTAAAAAGCAAAAAATAACTGATTACACTTACATTCTATTTCCTACCCAAACATAGAAATGAAATTTATTTTACAACTCCAGTACAAAATCAACTAAACCAAACACCGAATTATAAAATAAACACTGAATTAAATTACTATACGATGAATTATTTTAAATGCCTAACTAATTATATACGATCTCTTAATTTTAATAACCTTTTGAAGTCGGGGCCTCCTATAAACTACTACCTAACGTAACTGACAACCCACTAATCCAGAATTAAACACTAATTTAACTGAACACGAAATTAGTCTTTAAAACTAAACCTTGATACCAGATACGTTAGGTAGTAGTTTATAGGCCCCGACTTCAAAAGGTTATTAAAAATTAAGGGATCGTATATAATTAGTTAGGTATTTAAAATAATTTATCGTATAGTAATTAAATTCAGTATTTATGTTATAATTGGGTGATTAGTTTAATTGATTTTTGTACTGGAATTGTAAAATAAATTTCATTTCTAGGTGTGGGTAGGAAATAGTATGTAAGTGTAATCGGTTATTTTTTGCTTTTTAGTTCCTTTGTGTTTTTTGGAGGCTGTTTTTTTATTTAAAAGTAATTTATTTTTTGCTTTTCAGGGGTGTAAATAAAAAATAAGTTCGTAGGATGGAGTATGTGGTATATGACGCTGAGGCCTTTCTTACGTACAAGTCGAGTACGAAAACGCCGAGCACATGAGTCTGAAAACAACTAAGATGAGCACGATAGAGAAAGAAATAGATCACAGCGTCTCAGAGACTTCCGACGACTGTGAAGAAAGGCTTTTTCAAAGGCGCAACTATGTACAAAAAATGTTGTCTTTATAATTGGCTCGACTTTGTCAAAGTTTGCTTTCCGAAAGCAAATGCACGAATCACTGAAAAAACAACAGATATTGTTTTAAGTTGAAAATTGTAAAGTTGTAAATTATATTTCACAACAATACGTATCACACAACCCTCGATAAAGCTGTCATATATTTAGGAAAATAGAACTGTGCAAAAGGACGAGTATACGTACACTGTTAAAAAATTTTCGGAAAATTTACGGTAATTGTTACTGGCATCCATGTTGCCAGTAACTATTACCGTAAAAATCAAATGTTACTGTAAAATTTTACGGTTTCCTCGGTAGGCCACAGCAACCAGTTGGCGCTGGGATCGCTTATTTATCCGGTATAAATTACCGTAAAAGTCAGCGATGCGTTAGCGATGCAATTTTACAGTAACAATTACCAGAAAATCTTCCTGAATTTTTAACAGTGTAGCTCTCATCATAGTCAAGACGTGAAGTAATAGCTCGATCTGATTTAGAACCCTTTAAACTGTTAGCTAAACCTCACGATGAACGAGCATTAGCAGAAATGCAACAATTGATAGATCTCATTTCTAATGAAAAATATAGACTGGATTCAGTATTTAGTTAGAAACAGTGAAATGTTTACAGTGTCGCAAGCTACAAATAAACTGTAAATTGCAAGTCGTAAAATTGTAAATTATAAATTGTAAAATTGTAATTTATGTTTCACAAGAATGTTCAAGTTCACGTGTCATGTAACTCGTGATGAAAATCGCATGGTTCTTCAAACGCCCCCATTATAGATGAAGGGAAAAAATTCAATTGGAATGAATTTTACGTTTGCTGCAGAGAATCCTTCATTCAAAATGTTTACTATGATTACTCTTAATAACAATGCTTTTTAATACTTTCTTTAACTATGGGTAAAGAAAACACATACCTTTGTCTTATGGCATTTTTGTAACAATGGGTTTTACATTTAATCGCTCCTGAGAGAAATTACATGCAATTTATTGTTTTTTACCCATAACATTTCTCTCTAAACAACAAATAGGGTAAATCAAAAATTTGTAACCTTAGAGTAAAGTTAGGAAAATCCCTATCCATTAACAAAAACATAAAAACCGGTTCACTGAGACGATATACAAAGTTAATGACGTACAAATCTCTTTAAATCTGAGTATAATATTTGAAGAGTTCCCTCAATTTCATCAAACCCGAACTTGATTACTGATAGACCGCCGAGGAACTATACAGTTTCAAACATAAAAAAAAAAAAAAAAATTCGAATTTTCAGAATTAATTTGAATTCTGAAATTTTGAATTCAAATTATGTTTTTCGCAATCACGAGTTGCGACAGGGCCCTACTCATTGGGGGCTATTGTTTCTAGAAACAGCTCCTGTCTCCCCAAGCCTACCCTTCCTCCTGGGCGGTTACGTGTGTATAGTTATGTGTGTGTGCGTGCGTGCAGGCCTGAGCGTATGTGTAGGCGCGCGTGCGTGCATGTGTAGGCTTGTGTATGTGCATAGACCTGTGTGTATGCACGTAGGCATGTGTGTAAAGGCTTGTGGGTATGAGCGTGTGTGTGTGTGTGTATGCGTGTGTGTATTTGTGTGCGTGTGTGTATTTGTGTGTGTGTGTGTGTGTGTTTGTGCGTGCGTGTGTGTAGGTCATGGACACCATCGACCAGGAGAAACGGATTCCAGGAGGCAGTGCTCGGAGCCGCGCCTGCAGAGGCCGGTGGGCGGTAGTGCTGGTGCCCCTGGTCCAAGCTGAAAAAGGAACGACAACATCAGGGACTGTCAAATGAAAGCAATAAGCAATCGTGATTGCTTAAAAAACTTTCCTAATCGGTACAGGCAGGGGCGTGCGCAGAAATTTTAGGGCCAGTCAAAAATGACTTTTCCGGGTCCCTCTCCATATTTCTTTTACCCCTATAATTCACCCCTAGTTTTAAAAACATTGGGCCCCCTTCATTCTCAGGCCCAAGTCAACAGGTGTTCTTTCTCCCCCCCCCCCCGTTCACGCCTCTGGGTACAGGTGTCTTCGAGCATTTATAGAACATTGTACAAAGAAAAAACTGATCTGACGAGTTCAGAACCTCCTCCTTTTTTTGAAGCCTGCTAATTAGAATAACCCTAATTTGAAATTAAACTGGCAGCATTGTGAAATAGTAAATCTAGAATTCTGGTCAAACTTGAGAAGTCGGACACCAGTTACAAAATATTAGTAAAGAATTTAAGTTAAATCATCGGGGGAGGTGTGTTCTGTATTCAATTCCCCTCGGATTAAACACTAAATATGTTTGGAAACTGAATTATCAAAAAAAAAAAAAACATTTTAGTGAACAAATTATTTTAGTTAAAAATAGTATTAAGGTAATTGATTCACTATTAAAGTAGCAAAAGATGTTTAATTTACTACTTTGCTACATAGTAAAACATTGGTAACACCTATAAGTAAAAAGTAACACGCGACGAAAATTAATCATCCATATACCGCGAGAATTCCCGTTAAGACGAAGGCAAAACCTTTGCTGAGAAAATACACCGGTCACGGAAACACCACGTGACCTGTGACGTATTCCGCCCGCTGACGTAAGCTGGATGTATCCACAGCGTGTGAAATTCAAAGTTTCTTGGATTTCTCCGGGACCCCTTATCAGAACCAGACCAAATTACAATGAGACCATCTGGGAAGTATGCCCTTCCAAGCAAAAAAAGAATTTTTCAAATCGGTCCAGCAGTTTTGGAATAATCCGAAAACTCACATGAAAAGCCGCAGTACGATATCATAACCTCCTTTTTTGAAGTCGGTTAAAAATAGTACCAAAAGTCAACTCCACTGGGAATTTTGGCGCTGCAAAAGTGTATTACTTGCAAATGCTGAAGAATTAAATGCCAATTAAAAACACACATCAAGTTTCTCGCTACAAATAATTTTTGCTTACAAATGAGGTTCAATAACACAAAAAAGAAATTTCAATTTGGAACAAGAGAAGAATATTACCGAAAGTCACCAGGAAGAAATTTCAGCGCGGCAGCAAGAATTTCTTTCTGAATAATATTCACGCCAGATGGCGCACCACCCCATGATCGGCTTTAGGTACTTACTGGTTGCGTTCGACGAGCTCGACCGAGAGCGACCGGTTAGTTAATCACGTGACAGCTAATGATCACGTGCTCCAATCAACCAATCAACTGCTTAGAATGGTAACCGCAGTGGTGATCGGTTGATCATAGAACGATTCGGTTAGTAACCAGTTACTTACCGGTCGACCGGTGAGTTTCGTCAAACACAACCATTGAGTGTATGGCGGCAGCATTTCTTTGATGGCAGAATTATTAGTCATGCATTTCCTACGGTATGGAGACCGTGGCAGTACCCCCTGAATAGAGAAAGCCACTTACCGCTTTCGCCTACCCGATGTCTGGTTAGAGATGAGTTCGGGCTCATTTTTGGAAGCCCGAGTCCGCCCGAGCCCGAAAATATGTAAACCGAGCCCGGAGATATTGTGTCGTGTCAAAATTCGAGCCCGAGTCAAAAACTCTCAAAACCGAACTCACTAGGGTCCGGCACGGTTTTGTCAGCTGTTGTTTTATTTCACGCCAACCAAAAATGGGTTCCTATATTGCAACAGCGAATGGTTCAAAACAATTTTAATAAAACTGTCCAATAATAAAGATCATTTTATTGAAACAGTTTTCTCAAAATGCTCTATTTCAGACGAATTAGTATATTATATCTTGTAATAGTAATCGCAAATAAACATGTTACAAAAAACTGTTAATTAGTCTTTTGTTTTATTTTTTTTTTTAAATTTTCATGCGAGGCAAATAATAGTTCAAATACCCTACTATTTTTAAATTTATTGCAAATTTATTGAAAGAGGAAAGCCCAAAAAATTAATTTTAAAATTAAAATACTTGTTCCCATGGTTTAGTTTCATGCACTTCAACACAAGAGCGAGTTAAAAAAAAAGAATCCATTTGTAATCGAAAAAGTATTTGCATGAAGATTGACGATTAAATATCTTACCATGAGCCCGAGCCCGCCCGGGCCCGAAACCTGTTTTAAGTTCTTAAGCCCGAGCCCGCTTCGGGCCCGGACTGAGCCCGTCTCATCTCTAATGTCTAATAGTCCAACATGTAAGCACTCGCGGCTACTTTCTCAGATCTTTCGTTTGTTGTCTTCGAATCGTGTAATATTTTTATAGTTTGCAAGTCTTATTTGTCTTGATGCAATCGAAAAATTCATATTTTATAAACTAGATTCTTATCACAAACCATAACATAGACTTTGATTGATTAAGCTATCTTTTCTGCATTATTACGCTTTGCTACTTAAAAACAGATATAATTTTTACAAATTTTAGCATTAATTGTGAATAGGTTTTATTTTTTGCAATTTTATGGAACTTAACAAATTAGTTTGCAATAACATTTCCTTTTCTCGAGATTAAAAATTCAAGGATCAAGGACATCAAAATTTCTAAGTCAGGGAATCAAGGATATGAAAGATTTATTCAAATTTAAAACAAATGCGGTAAGATGTTTTTAAGAAACAAAAATAGAGGTTGCTGTTGATACAATTAATAAACTTTTTCATTCGAACTTTTCTGGTGAATTTTGTTTAACAAAATGTGGCCAACCACAAAACCGCAACTTTGCACATTCACAAGAAGATCATATATGCAATATTTTGATTTTTATTTACAAAAATCTATTTTCCAACCAGCACTCCCAAACACTTGGAAAACACATTCAAGAGAAATAAATATTTCTCTCAAGTAGTAAAAACTCAGAAACGGTAAAAATTTCCATAAATTTGAAAAGGTTCATGCTCTGAATTCTGAACCCATAAGGATCAGCGCAAAGTTTAAAACTTTTAATTTCGATGTATTTTGCTGAGTTTTCTATGATTGTTAAATTAACTGTCGCCATATTCTATGACAAACAATAAAAGACTAATTTTTCAGTAAGCAATTCCAACAACAAAATGGAAATAAACAATTAAGAAACAATATTTTTAAAAGAAGCAAGTTCTTAAAGTTTCCAAATAGAATTAACTAGATAAAATAAACTGAAGATACAAAATTAATAAGAGACTCATTTTTCAAAATTAAATTAGGACCGAATCGAAAAGGAGATTACGCTCCCGCTAGCTTTTTAATTACAGCTAAAGAATAAAAATTATCAGCTGAAATGTAGTTTAATATAAGTGACAATAAGAGTTTTTTTCACATACTAAATCTTTATAAGCTAAAATTGATAATTCCTGAAATATTTCATTCCATCAGATATAAATATATCATCCAATCACCATAATTCATTCTTAAAACATAAATTAACGAGTGATTCACAGTCTGAGTTGGTTTAGTTTTAAAGACTAATTTCGCGTATAGTTAAATTAGTGTGGTCAGGATTCGGTGTGTTGTCAGTTACGATAGGTAGTAGTTTATATGAGGCCCCGACTTCAAAAGGTTATTAAAAATTAAGAGATCGTATATAATTAGTTAGGTATTTTAAATAATTCATCGTATAGTAATTTAAATCAGTGTTTATTTTATAATTCGGTGTTTAGTTTAGTTGATTTTTGTACTGGAATTGTAAAATAAATTTCATTTCTATGTTTGGGTAGGAAATAGAATGAAGTGTAATCAGTTATTTTTTGCTTTTTAGTTCCTGGGTATTTTTTTGAAGTCATTTTTTTTTTCTATTTAAAAGTAATTTATTGTTTGATTACGTTCATTATTTCTTGAGATACAGCTGTTTCAATTGACAAAAAAAAAAAAGTTCTATAGCTCAACCCCCGTTTGAGCTATTGACACGAAAATTGAATCAGGAACTGTACCTGTTAGGGGCAACATATGGACCAAATGTTGTTTGATTCCGCCAGTTACTTCTTGGGGAATAGTAGTCACGCAAAACTCAAAAAACGTTCCATTTGCTCTGCGCCCCTTGGAGGAATTCGCGCCAAAAACCAATGGGCACAAGTTCATATAGGGGCGTATATGTGTTCCAAATTTTGTTCGATTTCCTGCGGTAGTTTTTGCTGTAGAGCGGACACAAAAAAACTGGTTACACACATACGTGATACACACACACAAGGACACACAAACACACACAGACAGACATTTTCGGAAAATAGTGAAATGGACTCAGCATACCTCAAAACTTTCGAATCCATCAAAATTCGAAATTCGAAAATTTGCACGAATCCAATACTTTTTTCTATATATTGGATATCGATGAAAGTAAAAATCAATACGTAACATACAAATATTTATAACAGGTGATCAATAAACACTATAAATAATAATAAGTTATGAAAAAATAGATTTATTTTCTAAAATGTTTTATTTTCGGATAAGATGTAAAAAAAACCAGCATTCACACAACACACAGCTGTTGTCATCACACCTCGTTCACCACTTGATATTTTCCCTACATGTGCAACACCGGTCCTAGCTAATATCTTTGCAACCTCTTTTGAACTGCTGAGAAATTTGCTAAATAGATTTTGAAAATTACGTTCGACGCAAGACTATACTTGCTCTCTAAAATCTCAAAAAACATTTTTGACCATCTTATTACTGAAACCACAAGCTTAAGGGGTTCCGGGACACAAAAATCGTCACATTTAGCAATTGTTTTTTATCGTGTGAAAAATTACTCCGTTTTTTTTTTTTTTTTTCTGCTTAAGAGGACTTTTGAATCTTGTTTCTATCTTAAATAGAACGAAAGATATAATTATTTTTGTTGCATGCACCTAACTAATGTGTAACTTTGAAACTTTAAACTCGTTTTTCTCCATAATGCAATTTTCCCCGGTTTCTTGCATTCAAACTCTTATAAGTCAGGAACCAATAAAGATAAAGTAATAAAACTTGGAGCATATCTTTTTCAAACAGTTTACTTTAAAATTTTTTCGGCGAATTTGAAAAAAAAAAGTTTATTGCAAAAATTATGATTTTTTTTTTAAAAGTAGCTTTGAATTTTTCGAAATTTTTCTTCAAATATTTTTTATTGAATCAATATTTTTAAAATCGCCGAATAAAAATTAAAGCTTGGATATTTGTGCGTAATTTATTTAAAAAAAAATTGAAAATTGATCAAGAATATTTTGTGTTATAGCAATTTAAAACAACCCCATTAAAAAAAACTAATTAAATTTAAATATTTTTTTTTTTTCATATTTATGTTATGATTTTGTTTATTAAATAAATGGTGAATCAGTGCAAAAAAATTCAAAACTCTAAAGTATATAATAAAAAAAATTTGAAAATGTGTCCCGGACCCCCTTAAGTCTCAAACTACATAGAATATAGTACAAACAGACTTTTCGTCTAAATTAACCCTAGAACACTAGCGTGTTTAAATAGGCTGTTATTACTAGAAATACGTAAAATTTTCGTGTTCTTACAAAATGTATTTTATTTACTAATGTTTGTAAAAAAAAAAGCTAACAATTATACAAACAGCTCAAAAAGTATTAAAAAAAATGCATGAAATGTATAGTATTAAGAAATATTATGCAAAATAACAAATTGCGTTATAGATATATTATAAACTAACACTAATTATACATAGTATAAGCTTAAAGATGGTAAAAGAATAAGGAAAAAGAATAGGTGTATAAAAAATAATGGAAAAATAATAAAACGTCCAATTATGCAGATAACTTGTCTAAATGCAACTTGTAAAAAATTTCTTATGGTGCTGCCTACAAATTGCCTTGCCATACATGCAGTAATTAGTTGTTATCCTCTTTTTTTTAATAGTTGCAAAAGCTGCAGTCAGGTTCTTCGTCCTTGCTGATTCTGTGCAATTTCAGTATTCTGTATATCTTGTTATAAACCTTGATAGATTTTGGGTGACGTTGATGTCAACGTTCTCGGACGTTGATGTTGCTAATTTTCACATAGCTGCTGCTGAAGTTTTAGTATAAACTGCAATCTTGACAAGATTGGAGATTGCTGATTCATACTGATACAAAAACGAAATAAAAATGCTGCGAATAATGTTGTTATAAAATTTTTAATAACTATAAAATAGACGTTATCGCTAGCGATACGTTAAATATACGTGTAAAATAATGCACATGTATTACTAGAGACACGTAAATTTTACGTGTAACCTCTAGAACAACAAGCGTGTGGACTAAACAATAGACGATGAAGCTAAGCCGCGTGGCAGGCAGGTAACTAAGTCATCACTCGAAGCACTTCTACACGGACAAGTTCATTGATGAAAAGAAAGGGGAGAAAGCAGCCAATATAGAAGGCTTGTACGTAAATTTTACGTACACTAGTGTTCTAGAGTTAAATCTGTGGTACATGTTATTTTTCTCCGCCTCTTGAAAAGCGAATTCCCCCAAATTTTCTTAAATAATTCCAAAACTTCTTTACTAATCATATTCCTCTTTCGCAGGGCTTATCTCCTAACTTTAGATTAAGTGACTAAGGTAATAACAAACCGGTTTTTATCTTCCATGCGACTGTTTAAAGTTTGTTTCAGGACTCAATATTGTTGGCAGACTTCCTTAAGTTCCACGCCACCATTTCTGTAAGTTACTGTAGCACGTTACCTGCTACCACTTATCCTCTGGCCATATCTTATCCTATATATTTAAACGAGCAATTCTTGTGGGTATGTATATATTTCGTATCTCGAAAACGGCTCTAACGATTTGGATGAAATTTTGGATTTAATTGTAAATTAGCATTCTAAGTTGATCTACATCAGTGTTTTTCTGTAAAAACGCGATTTTTTACAAAAAAAAGGTTTTTTTAATACAAAATCCAATTGAGTTAAGCCGTGAAGTAAACTGTGAATTGACGCATCAGGCAGACGATTTGCAACCATAACAATGAAAAGTTGTCTCTTCTTGCTTTCAAGTTTTAAACTTGCTTAGGGTTGCCAGGATTGGCTGACATTGACCACTTTGGCCAATTTCAAACACACTTGGCTGAAAACAAATTCAAAAGCATTGTGTAAGTCGTTGTAAGGCTTTTTTTCTTTTTTAAGTGAAACTATTGCTTGACCATTCTATTTTATTTTATTTTATTTATTTATTTTCTTTTTACACTTCAAATAGTTTAACATGTTTTTTAAATCACGCATCTAAATTTTATTTCGAAGAAGTGTATGTCTTGAGATTGTTTATGTTTTGTTAAGACAGTTGTTATCATTTGTTGGAATGGTTTGTGGATCATCAGTTTTTGATGGATATCATGCTGTATGTAGCATTTTCTGGCGTAAAAACTAAAAGTACTTATTCAAAAAGAAAATCTCGATTGGGATAAAATCGTGAAACGCATCATAGTATGAAAGGAAGTATTCGGTTAAAAACCGATTTCACCATAGCAAAACTAAGGTCAAAATATTTTAATTACTGACAAGAAAATTGTTTAGTGGAAACAAACGTAACATAGTTTGAAGCAAAATGTTGATTTAATTACATTCAGAATCTTCTTTGTTTGGTAATTTAGTGTTATAAGAAGGTCGAGTACATAATATTTCGTTAACGTGAAGCTTTTCAAGTATGTTTCAAAAAGTATTGAACCTTAAAAAAACACAATTTGACAAAAAATAATTCTTTTAAAGCCGAGCGAGGCTCGGTCGTCCAGGTACTTTTACTAATCTGTGCATTTTTTGGAACAGCAATAGTATTTGAAACTATATTATTATGTTTTAAACTTTTAATCAATTTCATTTAAAAAATTGCCTTGAAAAGTATAAGAGTTTTAATGAATCTTTGAGAATATATTTTTTTTTCATTGTCATATTATTTTAAAACAATTGAGAAATTTTCAAAGGTAATTGAGCTGAAGTTACAACAATATTTGAGATTTTCCATGAATGATCCAGTGATCCACGACGAGTCATGATGAATCATGAAGAATGGGGAATTATACTTGAAAAGGCACTCTTTTAAGTCAACGTTCACGTTCAATTGACCAGTGATATTCAAAGCATGTTATAACTAAATGGAAATCTCAACAATTAGTAAGATAATGGTAGAAATCTTTTCTGACCTCTTAACAAAATGATTAAGTAGTTTTAGCTACTCGACGACTCTGCAGTAGACTGTTTTCAGACAAAGGAAGGTACTAAAACTGATTACGCGTCTGCACAAACTCTGGTACGGGAAATATCTTCACGGTCAAGTCATGGAACCGGTTCATTGACGGCAACCTTCATCTATATAGCCAAAATTTAAAAAATTACTTCACTTACCTTTGAACAAATTTGAAACATTTAATAGAATAATTTTATTAATGTACACATTTAAGAGAAAAAGAAACAGGTTTCAAAACAACATATGAAAAATAACTTTGTAGGTACAGTCACCCAAGAATATAAACGAACCAAAATACCAGTTGGAAATCACACGAAAACAATACTGGCGGTGTTTACGAACAACCAAATGGTTTCTTAAAGCTCTTCATTAGACCGTGTTTTTGGGTGTCCAGTCGTTTATTTTCTTGTGTGACTGGGAAATGCAGTTTAAAATACCTATATAATGAAAAAGATTATCTATTGACAGTCAACTTTTAAAAACTTGAAGTTTAAAGGAACCGGATAAAACCTTCGAGTTATTGATAGTTTAGAGTTATAAGGATATCCCCTCAAAGCAATCTCAAAAGTAATTCTCACATTCTGTCTGAGAAATAGTGCATAATAGATAGACTGTACCGCTCAGAGATTGGATAAAGTAAATAATTAGTATTTCATAAAAATCTTTTTACGGAGAATAAATGTTATTGAGATACTCAGAAAAAAGAAGTTATTTTTGACAGCATCATTTTTTTTCCTTAAACACATCCTAAAAAGTCATTAAATAAGCACAAGTAATATCGACTAATCCATGTTTTCAGAATTTTCCAGTTACTGTGGCGCTAAATGTTTGCCAAGTTGCTGTTTAGTTGAAGATGTTAAAGATTGTTCATCAACTTCATCAACTGCTTCGTAGGACAAGGATTCACATGTCGCTATTTTTTACAACACAGTGTTCATAAAATCTTCGTTTTCTGCTCAGTCTACATCAGCAAAGTTTTCAAAATGATCTCATTTTTCTGTCGCTGACATGAGCTTGGTTAAGATTTCTGTTCATGAGACCAGTTCTTGCAGCAGAAATCAACAATGGTCTCTGTAGGCACCACTTTTTTCCGGCTTGACTTATTTAAGGAAAGTCAAGTTGTTCAAAAAAAAAAAATGATTTGAATTTTGGCATCTTGAATTCAAATTATGTTTTTCGCAATCACGAGTGTGTGTATGTAGGCGTGTGTGTTTGTGTGTGGGGGGATATGTGCGTTTGTGTGTAGGGGGTATGTGTATGTGTGTGTAGGCATGTGTGTTTGTGTCTGTGTGCTGGCATAAGTGTGTGGGTAGTTGTGTGTATGAATGTGTATGCGTGGGTACGCGTGTGTAGGCATATGTGTTTGTGTCTGTGTGCAGGCATGAATGTGTCGGTAGTTGTGTGTATGTGTGTGTGTATGTTTTTGTGTGTGTATGTGTAGGTGTCTGTAAGTATGCGTGTGTGTATGTGTGTAGGTGTATGTGTTTGTTAGTGTGCGTGTATGTGTGTGCGTATGTGTGTGTGAGTGTATGTGTGTGTGAGTGTATGTGTAGTTGTATATGTATGCGCGTGTGTGCAGGACATGGCTGCAGCCTGGAGACGCCTTTCGATATAGGAGCAGAATCGTGAGGACCCGGTCGACGGTGATGGTGCGGAGGGTGGCGGTGGGAAAATAAAATGATAGCACGCCAAAAACAGTCAGATGAAAGCAATAAGCAATCGTGATTGCTCAAAAAAAAAAAAAAAAAAGCCCATCTGCAACTCAATAAAAATATTAGGTCGTCGCCAGTGGCAAAACGTTGTTCTACGTTTTGCTGCTAAGTTACCCAAATACTTTTGCTTCCATCTCCAGAAATTTCAACCAAACAACATATCTTCACCAAGAAGCAGTATGGCAGGATAAGGAAATTGTCCCCTTAGTTAATAAGTTAGCAATTTAAAAGCTAAATGTTAATTAGTTGTTTTCCTTTTTTTTGCCAACAAGGTGGAGACTAGCAAAAAAAGAGAGGCAAATTAATAAAGTTGCTTCTAAAAAATGAGAATTCCAAATTATGCTTCATGATGATGCCTGGAATAGGTTTCTAAGGCATAAAATCGAGTAATCTCGGTGCCATTTGAAATAGATCAAATAGTATGTTCACACAGAGATGCCAACCTTTGAAAATCCAAAATCGTAGCACCATTTTGCTGGGAGGGGGGGGGGGCGCTGCCGCCGATTTAAACTGAGGAATTGTCAACAGTATAAAGCAAAGAAACAATTATACTTTACAAATTTCAAATGTGTTGGAGAAAAAAAATACAGAATTAAAAAAGATTCTATTCTTCAACGGAATTTTTGCAGTTCTTCCGCTATTTTGCCGAAGATTCAATGATTGGATCAGCATCGCGATCTAAAAACCAATCCATCTTGACACCATGAAACTTTCGAAGAGCGATGCTTGTTGCGCAGCACGGTGGATCGAAAAAAAAAAAATGTTTTCGGAATTTGAAATCGGCCAGGGTGAAAAAACTTGTCCACAAGGACTAAACAATTACATGTGAAAAAGTTCAGGTTGGTCAGATAGTATCTTAATGCGCCGCAAGGCGGTCAAAGATCGCAAATTGAACCCAAAAATGCATTTTTTCTTCCTTACGAAAGCATTAATTTTTAATAATTTTTCAAACCATTTAGGGAGAAGAAAGGTACCCAATGGTTTGAAAAAATGTGATGTAAAATAACATCACGGTCCGATGACATCTTCATGATTAACCACTTAAGGGGGTCCGGGACACATTTCGAATTTTTTTTATTATATACTTTAGAGTTTTGAAATTTTTTGCACTGATTCACCATTTATTTAATAAACAAAATCATAACATAAATATGAAAAAAAAATATTTAAATTTAATTAGTTTTTTTTAAAATGGGATTGCTTTAAATTGCTATAACTCAAAATATTCTTGATCAATTTTCAATTTTTTTTAAATAAATTACGCACAAATATCTAAGCTTTAATTTTTATTCGGCGATTTAAAAAATATTGATTCAATAAAAAATATTTGAAGAAAAATTTCGAAAAATTCAAAGATACTTTTTTTTAAAAAAAATCCTAATTTTTAGAGTAAACGTTTTTTCAAATTCGCCGAATAAAAATTAAAGTAAACTGTTTGAAAATGATATGCTCCAAGTTTCATTACTTTATCTTAATCGGTTCCTGACTTATAAGAGTTTGAATGCAAGAAATCGGGAAAAATTGTATCATGGAGAAAAACGCGTTTAAAGTTTTAAAGTTAAGAACACATTAGTTAGGTGCTTGCAACAAAAATAATTATATCTTTCGTTCTATTTAAGATAGAAACAAGATTCAAACGTCCTTTTAAGCAGAAAAAAAAGAGTAATTTTTCACGTGATAAAAAGAAATTGCAAAATTTGACGATTTTTGTATCCCGGACCCCCTTAACAGTCGAAATTCACGTTTTGAACAAAAAAAAGAGAGGTTTTTTTCTTCACGAAGGTATTAATTTTTGAAACTTTTTAAATCGACCATGGGCAGCAAAGTTACCAATAAATACGTTCTTTAAACAAGCACAAATATGATTAAAACTACCTAGCATTTTACTTTTTTTTTTTGTTTTTATTGACACATGAAAACTTTTGACGAAAGACAAGTCACATTCGAAAATATACACATAAGCGTTATAACATGTTATAATTAGATTCAAGAACAGATAAGAGCCTTAAAAAAATATTTTTTCCTCTCATTGTTTCAGTAGAGAATATTTTATAAATAAAACACTGTGCAGTAAAATAAAATTAAGAAAAAAACGAGAGAGGTAGATCTACAGACTGAAGCAGAACATCTTTGGGTAAATACAATAGAGAACTCCGAGTTCATATTGAAAATATTCATACTTTCTCGTGACTGAATCGTGGCCAAAGTGAAGTCATGTCGTTATTGCTCTCTTCAAACTTTACTCGCTGATTCTGTTACTATTTCAATACATCGTTCTGTTTGTTGCTTGAGTATGACATTGAAAGTTAGGAATGGAGATATTAAGCCTGCATTCCTGCTCCGATATTGCATTTAAAATTTCAGAATCTGCATTGTGTTTCGTAATAGGCGGCTCATATTTTTCAATTTCTTGCAAGTTGCCAAGGTTTCTGTAGTATTGCATCAAAGTTGAGTGCCGGAACAACAAATTTCCTCGCAGATTGTAAGGATTTTTTTAGTTTATCTTGCTTCCATTATTCTTTTTAGTGTCAGATACCGTACTTTGTATCCCTCATCTCAAACCATTGAGAGTGAAATATTTTCCTGTTGCAGCGAAGAAACTGTTGCTTCGTATGACAGGATCGATAACTTTTTCAAACTCTCTTTTGAGTATCTCAATCGATCGATAGAATTCCAAAGCTCACTTGTAGCTAGAAAATTATACAACACCTCGGTTTACGTCAAAATGACCACGTGCTTTTTACTAAAACTTGAGATTCTCAGTCTTGGACTTGGAGATTTCTTTCCAAATAATTTTCGAAATAAGGAACCAAATGTTCGATATTCTGACATTCTCGCACTCGTGAAAACATTAACGCCTCAGACCGCTTCAAAAGCAGAAATGATTTTCAACCGTTAGAAATCCCCGAGATTAAACTTCGAACTATACGCTGGAGCTGAACTTGGAATCCTTTTGCATATGGATCAATTGAACTGCGCTTGGGGCTCTTGAGTATTTTAATAAAATGTATAAAAAAAATATCTGCCATAGTGCCATTTGCCAATGTTTCGAGTAAATAATTCATTCTTCACATTTCAAAGTACGCAAATCATTTTCGTTGCAAATTAACTTTGTTTTAAATGCTTTTGTTCATACACTTTGCGCCAAGATTTCCACATACGTTTAGACGTTTTTTCATGCTTCATGTGAATTTATTTGTCCATGTTCTAAATATAGTTACTAATATTTTAAGCAATTTACTTTTTGATCTTCATGCTTGATGTGAATTAATTTGTTCATGTTCTAAATATAGTTACTAATATTTTAAGCTATTTACTTTTTGATCTCCATGCTTGATGTGAATTAATTTGTTCATGTTCTAAATATAGTTACTAATATTTTAAGCAATTTACTTTTTGATCTCCATGCATGATGTGAATTAATTTGTTCATGTTCTAAATATAATTACTAATATTTTAAGCAATTTACTTTTTGATCTTCATGCTTGATGTGAATTAATTTGTTCATGTTCTAAATATAGTTACTAATATTTTAAGCTATTTACTTTTTGATCTCCATGCTTGATGTGAATTAATTTGTTCATGTTCTAAATATAGTTACTAATAATTTAAGCAATTTACTTTTTGATCTCCATGCATGATGTGAATTAATTTGTCCATGTTCTAAATATAATTACTAATATTTAAAGCAATTTACTTTTTGATCTCCATGCTTGATGTTAATTAATTTGTTCATGTTCTAAATATAGTTACTAATAATTTAAGCAATTTACTTTTTGATCTCCATGCATGATGTGAATTAATTTGTCCATGTTCTAAATATAATTACTAATATTTTAAGCAATTTACTTTTTGATCTATTATTCCAGAAGTAAAAGTGGTGGATGGTAATTAATACTCTAACTTTAGAATTACAGATAGGAATAGGAACATGAATATTAAGATTGCATTTAATATTTGTTTTTGAGAATTTTGTTCCATCAAAACTTTTTGCTTTTGTTCTAATGCTGGATAATTTACTCCCTTTTTTATGTTATTTTAATTGAGCGAAAAAGATTGTTTTCTATTATCCCTTTTTTTGTGACTTAATGTATCTTACTTTAATGAAAGCGCGTGTGGTAAATATCGAGTCATGTGATTAATTGCTTTTTGTGGTGGTTATGAATTATTTTAATTGTATAAAGCAACTTTTCTACCCGTCGTCGATCTCAAAAGTTAAGATTTTTTTTCATTCGTAATAAAAAGACTATTTTAAGGCTCGATTTCCAACTGCCAAGTGGTGTTTGAAGATTTCATCGGACTGTGATGTTAATTTACATCATAGTATTTCACCCCATTGGGTACTTTTTTTTCACCCTGACCGTTTTGAAACGTTATTACAAATCAATGTTTTCGTAAAGAAGAAAAAATGCACTTTTTTAGACTCAATTTGCGACAATTTTTTTCGATCCACCCTATCGCGCAGAGACCGTCAGCACACGTGTGTATAAGTTTGATTTTCTGAGCTTACCGATTTAGTTTTCATGCTGTTATATATATATATATATATATATATATATATATATATATATATATATATATATATATATATATATATATATATATATATATATATATATATATATATATATATATATATATATATATATAAAGAGGTTATAAATCAGAAAAACAGAAAAGCTTAATTTTTGGACCAGCTTTGGTAGCGTCATAGTTTAAAGCTGTAATTCGTAGAAACTACGAATTTTTCGTAGCAGTTGGCAGGTCTGCGTACACATTAGAATATTAAAAAATAAAAATAAAAAAAACTAAAGTAAATAAAAATGTTATTGCCGTATGCATTAAAAAATATATAAAATCCTTTTTTTTTTTTTTTTGAATACAAAATAGATTTTATTCCGAAATTACTTTTATAAATAAATGTATTTCAGGTCAATTGGAGGTCTCAATCACAATCAGTCAGGAAAGAAAAAGCTTAGATGCGATAAAGGCTTCAAATTTGGCAACTAGGCAGTGTTTTTAATTTGTCCATTTCATTTTTAAAAAAAGGGTTTAGCCCCGTTTCGCAAGCACTAACATTTCCTCCCCTTCTTACTGAGAAATTCCCTAAAATAGAGAAAACTATTACGCGTTACTCTTCCAGACCGCCGACACAGTTTTTCCAAAAAAGAAAACAATAATTAAACATACTTAATATTAGAAAGAAACTTTTATACTTATTAAATGATTTTGCAGTCGTCTTCCATACTATTTACATGCCTGTCTGAAAATAAAGTGAAGGTAGGGCCGGAGTACCGCACTGGCCAACAATGCCTGGTTCTGGGGTTCCATCTTCCTAAGGGGCCCCAAAATTACTTAAAGAATTATGCATAGCATTACACCTGTACGAAAAATACATGTATTTTCAAAATAATAATTTTAAAAAGATCACTAATTTAATTGGAAAAGCACTTCTGAATGGAGAACTTTTATTAATTCTGCCAGTAGCGAATTTATCATGTCACAATGAAAAGAGACCCCGGAGGGGGTTTGTAAATGCGTACGACAAATGATTTACATGGTTCTGCGATGGACAAAGAGGTTCCCCAAAATGCATGCTGGCAGACCACAAACCTGTAAATCAGTCCACAGCATTCCGCGATAAAGTCTTCAGGGGGCCTCCAAATTATTGCAGGCTTCGGGCCTCACTTTTACTTAATCAAGCCCTGAGCGAAGGGCACACGACATAAAATAAGAGAAAATATTATTGGCCATCTCAAAAGGTAAGATTCAAAGGGAAAAACAAGAGGGGAAGGGGGAGGGGAGGCCAGAGCAGCGGAAGAACTGGGACAAAGCGAAAAACCAGGATTTTTCATTGTTCGATACACACAACTATTGTGATATGCAATAACATTGTATAATTTGATTTCATTATTTATTAAAAAGGTGTTTTTCTTAATTAATCACTCAGTAGAACATAATGATTGCGCTCTAAATTTTAATCTTAACCTAATACATCCAAAGAAAATTCTTATAATTTTGTCCAACAATTTTCAGGAAATTGTTTGCTGTAATCAAATTTAACAAGATGAAATAGCTGTTGAACATAATTTACATCTTATTGCTATTTAAAGCATTTTTACATTAATGGTCCCTTCGAGTTCATTTTAACAAGGTTCAACTGCATTTATCTGTTTTACAAACATGATATAGGTCAATTACTTACCATTCATGACAAAAAGATTTTAAATAAACTAATTAATATTAAATAACATTGTGTAAATGCGTGCAATAATTTGATGTAAAAA
Source organism: Uloborus diversus (assembly GCF_026930045.1). Lineage (NCBI taxonomy): Eukaryota > Metazoa > Arthropoda > Arachnida > Araneae > Uloboridae > Uloborus > Uloborus diversus. The sequence goes on from NC_072731.1 coordinate 268,773,742, forward strand.
TGCTCCCTCAATAAGAGGAATCAATTTATTCATTTGCTAACTGCCAAGTAATGTTCATTTTTAGTCCAGAATTTAAAAAAAAATTGACAAATTAAACGATATATAAAACCAAAGCGGTTTTTGGGGGGGGGGGGGTAAATAACCGGACAATCCTGCCTTGTGATAACATACTTCTTAGAAGAAAAATAAAGTGAAATGAAAAATACAATGCGCAATATCAGATTGTGAGATGATGGGGATAATAATGTATTCTATATTTTGTAAAAGCATGAAAAACTTCAAAAAAAACTTCTTATGCATTAAAATGCTGACATGTTTTAAAACAAACTGTATGATGATAAAAGTTTGGCAAGAAAATTTCTCGAAAGAATATGTCTTTTTTAAAACTAATTTCCTTTATATTGGGTGCTCACCGATGGGGGGGAGGGGTCAGGGCGTACATTGCGCCATCGAAAGTTTAAAGGTGGTGTTTTTACGGTATTTGTTTTCGCTTTTTGGTTTTGTCTTTCTTTGAGAGTTCAGTAGTTTTTTTTTAGGAAGAGGTGGGGGGGGGGGGTGCCATCGCTCTTAGTGAGAGTCACCCCTGCATAAAAAAGGTTCTTTACAAAAATACGAAAATATTT